>NC_061493.1:24224259-24311759 GCF_022539355.2 Hippoglossus stenolepis | reverse complement strand
TTTTGGCACATTCATAAATTTAGATTTAGTTTTTTATGTTTTATTTTTATTTTTTGCCGCAAGACCAAGGATCTGGATCGACAGAAACCTGCTGTCACTTCCCGTCATCAACATGTGTGACGTCTTATTTACTGTAACTGCTTCATCTGAGGTTTAGTTGAATGCTTTATAAATATGGCACCTTTAGTTAACTGGCAGATTAATGTCCGCCCCTCTGGAATGTGCTATTTATTGGAAATAATTATTTTTTACGCCCCCCCCTCTGTTCCACTTTGGACTAACACCGAGCAGCTGATCACCAAATGCAGTTTGTTTTTAATGTTTTGGTTTTGTCCGTGTGTAGGAGGGGCCAGCCAGTGATATAGATACGTCTGTTTACACTTACTCTTTGTTTTAAAGTTCTGTGTAAAGATTTCACTGTGTTTAAACGAGCTAATAATTTATTATTGTAACGATTATAGTTTTTAACTTAAGGTTTTTATGTTTTTATTTAAAGCATTGCTTTCTGAATTCTAGCTCCTGTATATTCGCATGACTTGTGAAAACTGTGTAGTGTGGTGTAGTTTTAACTTTTTAAAAGAAGAGCTGACGGCGTCAACGCCTCCGCCACCTCAGCGCCGCCGGCGATGCGACGCTGTTGGAAGTCGGACAGAAGATCAGGAGACTGAGTGAGAAGGTTTTATTCGGGGTTAAGAAAAGGAACGTGTCATGTTTTAAATCCGTCTTTTTCAGGGGGGAGAACCAAAACATTGGCTGGAACTTCGAAGCACGTTCTTCTACAACCACCTTTACTTTCACCAGGAACAGAGTCGATTGATTGTAACGCTTCCACGTAATTGGAAGAAGTCTTGGTTGAAATCAAGGAGTTTCTATGAATGTGGTTTTTTGTTTGTTTTAATTTTGCATTTGCTCCTCACTGAGACATTCCAAGCACAGATCTGAAAACCCTCGTCCTCTGGGCGACGTTTGAGTCCGAACCAATGGGACCCCCGGGCCTTTTTTCCTCTGTGATGTGAACAGGTGTCACCTATTGTCCTAATGTGAAGACGTCTGAGCGTTAAACTGAGAAAACGGACAAATACTGTTTGTAGAAAGTCAAGTGACTGTTGACAGACAAGAAAATACACCTGTGGCTGATTTGGTTAAAAAAGCAATCGCACCACGTCTCGACGGGACGTCTACATCCATGAAGGGAAACGCCTCACTTAGCATAGACTGTAAATAAAGATGGACGACACATCTCCACGTTCTCCCGTTTAAATAAAGCTAAAATATCCACAGGAAGAAGGTTCAAATCCCGGTTTTGCTCCTTCGTCTCTGAATATCAGCCCTGTGATACGCTGCCTCTCACGCTGCCATCCTGTGCTTCTGACGTCATTTGGAGTCCGAGTCTGTGCAGCAGTGATCGAGGTCCCGCCCATACAAGCTCTCAACCAATCAGGAGTCAGTCTCAGCTGTCAATCATCACGTCTCAGCCTGTTCTTATATCATCAAATAACTGATTCAAACCAAACTGATCAGAAACAACTTGAACAAACATCAGTGAGATGAGAACGACCTGAAACGACAGAAACATCTTTACAAACATTTATTTAACGTCTACTTTGAGTTTTTAGTTTGGTCCATGTCCCATCTGCTAACAAGGTTTATGAGCTATACTGCAGCCAGCCACCAGGGGGCGATCCAGATGATTGGCTTTACTGTCAGGAGCTGTGTCGTCCATCGTTATTCACAGGCCGCGGTTCTGTCCAAACTCAAAGGGCAAAATGTGGAAAACGTTCCAACTCCCATGACGTGTGACAGAAAAGTCCAAATCCTCCCTGAATCTGTGGAGGAGGGACCGAAGCTCTGGGGAGGTTTGTCTCGTCTGTGTGTGTTTATAGTTTTTATTATATTTATTTATATTGTCATGTCTACAGGTCGTAGGCCCCCAGCAGCGTGTTTCTTGTTGTCGACCATCACAGCCGTGACTTCTCTAAATGTGACTAGAATGTGTTTGACATGTTGATATTCATTGCATGTAGACTTTTAGAGGCTGTTTTTTGGTCTCTGCCAAAATAAAAAGAGGAAATGTTTTTTAACGTAAACCCAACGTCCACATGTGTCGCTTCTTCCAGTTTTTTTTTTCTGCCTGTATCTGCTTATGAGGTTTGTGATCTCACACTGCTCCAGAACATTTGTTCTCACACACAGAACCTGCAGAACCTGCAGAACACGTCAGGAGATCACCAGAGTTCTGCTCGTCAACAGAAGCAGAACTGGAGCAGAGGTCGCCGCCTCGTCACATGAAAATAAACTAGCATGTATGCCGTACATTTCTGCCAGGGGCGGGGCCTGAGGCATGCTGCCCCGGGTAAATATAGAGTTACGGGTTGGGGGGGGGGCAGAAGCAGCTGCTGGCTTCAGTCGAACTGGTTCAATAACCTGTCAACTCAAACTATCGCACTGTAAAAAACAATCCAATGTTCATTCATTGAAAGTCTCAGGTGTTGCCTTCCTGAAAAACTCAGGAACTACCAGTGTGTGTCGGTTCATGAAGACGTGGCAGTAAACACAGGAAAACACACGAGAACTTCAGACTTTCACACATGAGCAAGGCAGCAGCAGCTCTAATCAACACAAACTTGACTTCTTCTACGTGTGTGGCTCCACTTTTTCATTCTGACATGGATTTGCGATTCTCCTGTGAAATTTGTTGACGGACAAGCTGCTTTCAGACCTGGACTGAACTCCAGATAATCTGCGGACAATCTCCGGAGGGGCTGAATGTGAGAATGAAAATTTCCGAGTGAGGCGCTCTGGACGTTATTCTGAGTTTTTACTTGGGAGCAGTTTATCCTGAGTCCGGGTCGGGAAGCAGCTCATCTCAAAGTTATTTCACAGGAGAATCGGAAACACACTTTCCTCCACGGAGAAATAGCCTCAGCGCTGCTCTTTGCTGCATCCACCCTTTAACCTCCTTATTGTCATTGACAAACACCGAAGACACACCCACAGCTGCCAGTAGATCCTCCCTCACTGGACGCTGATTGGTCCGAACCGATGGTGGAAATCAAGTTAATGACTTTGGTCTCGTGCAGTTAAACCATCAGTGAATCAGCCGAGACATGTACTGTACTTCACATAAATAATGGTCAGGATGAATAAATCCTCCCAGGCAGCGAGTCACTGCGACACTCGTCACTCTGCCAGTCGTCTCTATAAAGAGCTTCAGATCTCAGTCTAAGTCAATGTTTGGACTCTGCGACTCGGGGGAAAGTCTAAAGGGCAGAGCTGCAGCGTTTAATCCCCCGAAAACATTCCAGCACTGTGTAATCTAACCAGACAACTGTGGCCTCTTTACATCTGTCACTGCAGAGCTGCAGGATGACGCCTAAGCTGCTGCTGATGTACATGTTTCGCAGCTGCTGGCATTTGAGCAAATAATGGAAAATTATGAATTGGTCTGTATGGGTCTAACACAGTGGAGCGGGACGTGGGTGGGGATTTCCAACCTCCTGCTTCGCGTCTTCCCAAAATGTCCAAGTGTCGCCTTACAAAGAGTTTTTATTTTTAGCCGGGGGGGTTCGTGAGAGCATTGCTGCTCCCCACTTGGCGGCTGAATTCAGGTTCCCTCTGGTTCTGAAGACTTTTTAAAAAGGGTAGGTGGAGTTTCCCCTCTCCCCCTCTCCCCAGACCTCAGTTTGGTCACAGCAGCTGGGTGTTGCCTCTCTCCGGTCTCTCTGCTGGTAACCCCAACGGTCCTGGTCCTGCTCCCCCAACTACACCACACATCTGCCACTCCTAAGCAAGTTTCAAACAAACTGGAACCAAGAGATTGAAGATTTTAGACACAAACCATCAAAACCCTCCAATGGATCAGCACAAGTATCGCACGGCGGGCGTCCAGGAGAAGCTGGAGATCATCGGGGTGGAGGATGAGGCCGGGAACCCCATCAGCGCCCTCACTATCCTGTCGCTGCTGGAGCGCGTGGCTGGCATCATCGACAACGTCCAGTCCTGCCAGCAGCGCATGGAGGAGCGTCAGCTGGACCTGGAGAACAACATCAAGACCATCCAGGGCGACGTCCTGAAGCTGGCCAAGGACCACACCGACACCAGCAGCACGGTGGAGAAGCTCCTGCAGAAGACCCGCAAAGTCAGCGCCAACGTCAAGGAGGTGCGGACGCGCGTCGAGAAGCAAAACGTGCGAGTCAAGAAGGTTGAATCTACGCAGGACGAGCTGCTGACCCGCAACAAGTTCCGGGTCGTCATCTATCAGGTGAGCTGATGTGGGAAATATCTGGTTCTGTAAGGACTTTGTGTTTGTCTCAGAGTAAGTTCAGAGTTCACAGGAAGAATGACACTTGCTCTTTTCAGTGCTTCATGAAGCAGAAGTCTATTTGTAGGTTTTGAGTCTGAACTGTTTGGATTTGCTGCTGTAGATAGAACATTTTTGGGTTCAGGTTATTAGTCTGTTAGTTGATGATGAGGTCATGACGTGTGCACGTAGCTACAAACTAAGCAGAAATGACGCAAGTGGACGGTGACGCCATAAAGAAGAACATGATCCGTAAATAAATCCAAACAGCTGTTTATGCTAACTGTGGCTATGTAGCATAATCAGGAACTTACCTGTCAAATGTTTTTACAGCAAGATTAAAGAACATTTGTCACAATTTGTCATTTAAATGATTCATGTTCAAAACTAATTCTTAAACGTTTTCTTAATCGCAACTGGAGCATAATTAAGTTAAGCATGAGAATTAAAGTAGATTCTTTCCCTCAGGCGGAACAAACTCTCGAGCACTGAGATCTTAACTCCAATGAACTGTGACTCGATTCCCTCGGCGGTGGACCCAGTGAGAGCGTGAGCGGGAATGTGAGGAGATGAAAGGTTTCCGTTCAAAGAGCCTTCGACTCTATGATGCTGACATTTTGTAGAAAAGTCTTCACGATAAGAGGGCGTGTCTCCGTCCAGCGTGCGTCAATCAGGTGAAAGTCATGAAAACAAGGCGACTTCAGAGTTTCGTTGACAATGTGCCACTGTTCGAGAGCTGGTAGAAACCCCATGTGAACAAGTCCTGCTGCTGATGGTCGGATGTCCTAACACGTAGAGTAGGAAAATAAAGACACATAATCCGTCCTTTAAGAGTGCAGAGAGGCTGCTGGGCTAATTGAGGAGACCCTTGTCATTAAAGTGATGGACAGACTTTTTAATGGCATTAAATCCGAGTTCTGTGGGATGTTTGTCTGGAGGCAGCGAGTCAGATGACTGGTTCTGTGTGAACTTCTAATGGTGACGCATCGCTGCAGCTTTGAGCCGCAGCCTGAGTCAGAGACACGCAGAGTGGCGTCGTAAAGACCTCACGCTACATGCAGACTCATTCAATGCTTTTCTGTCCCGGTTGGGCGTTAACCTGCAATGGGAGGCGCCCAGGAGGCGTCCGACTGGATGCCCAAACCACCTGACCTCTTTCTACGTGAAGGAGCAGCGGTTCTACTCCGGGCTTCTTGTCCTCTCCCCCTTTCAGTCACTACTTATCTAGATGTAGTGAGGAAATGGTTTGTTTATTTATTAAAGGGAACAGATGAAAGTTCAGGAGTATGATTTTGCTGAATTGAGAGAGGAAAACGCCCTCGTGGCGGGTCGCCCTTCAGTCCGCTGCCCATCGACCTCCAGAATCAAACTCAGTCACTAATGTTTGTCTACAGATCGACGGCTGAGTCCAAACCTTCCGCTTGCGCTCACCTGTACGTGCTTGTGCTCGTTCACGCCCACTGAACGTCGTCAGAACCTCCTGAAGACACTTAAAGCATTTAGTTACTTCAACGTCAATAATCTGTCGAATTAATACATTTTCTGTTCACACTGCAAGAAGTCATTTAGTTGAACACATTCTAGTATTCTTGATTCTCACAATAAAAGGACTTTTTTTTAATTTGTACCTTAAAAACACACCAAACATGTAATGACTTGATTAATGGATTTCTGCGTCGATTATACAAGTGTTCAGGGATTTAAACCAATTACATTTTACAAACTGTAGTTACAGGTTCCCTGAATTTGTCAAATTGATTGATGGTCAAAAATTTTAGATTGATTAATTGATACAGTAATAGGCTGTGGTCATATTAATAAAATACTCCCAGATTTAATGGATTTTAAGGGGATCAAATCTCATTGGAGTTTCCCCTTGTCTTTGAACGCCCCTGCAGATATCCACTCAGCCGTCTGCGTTAGGCCCAGATGCTCTGCTGGTTAACGTGCGGCCTTCAGAATAGTAACCGGAGCGCTATGTGCTGCCAACAGCTGCTGTCGCTCTGTGACCTATTCTGGGATCCCAGCGTACACACTGTGAGCTCCGCCCCTTCAGACGCCTGCAGCTAAACATAAATGAAGTGAAATAAGTGAAATAAATTAGTGTAATAAGACACTTTTGAATTCCAAAATAATAATAATTTATTCCACAGATTGAGGATTTCTTCCGTTCTTTCTTTTCTCAGAGAATAATTCATGGATCTTGATGATAGAAATGAGACATATTGATGGAGCTGATGAGTGTGTGTGTGATCTGGTGCAGTTTGATTGACGGTTGCTGAAGGTATGAGCTCCACTGAGTGACATCAGTTCCTCATGGGGGTTTCAGTACATGCTGTTTGGACGAGGTTGGACCAGCGTCTGGTTTAAAAGTCCCTCAGCTTTGATCTAGTCCGTCTCAATCTGCACGTCCACGTAACAAACGTCCCGTCGAAATCACTGAAAGTGAAATAAAAATGTTTCTTGTAACATTTTGGAAAATCCAAATGAAATCCTGTCAGTACTGAACATAAACACTATAAAGACTTCATCATGTTTCAAAACCACTCCTCCTTTAAAGTATATTCAGAGTATTTATTTATGTATCTGTTCTATTCCCAACAGGGCTGTGACCTCTGACCCTTTACTAAAAGTAAATCAGACAGAGATGTAGGAAGGTGTCTTTATCTGGTTTTGGTGGAGGCTAGCAGTTTCCCCCTGCCTCCAGTCATTGTGCTAAGCTAGGCTAACCACATCCTGGACACACAGAGGTACTATGGAGCCTAAAGTCCTGACATTGATCTTGAGTTCACAAGATATTAACTTGCTCACACACAATATTTTCCTTGTGGGAACATGTTAATGATTCCTGCTGATGACAATCGATCGTACAAGAGCCCTAAGAATTTCACTCTGTGACATTCCAAGGTAAAAAGAAAAGTTCTCTCCAATCACAGTGTCTGTGTGAATCTGAAGTCATTAGGGACGTGTATGATTTTTAGATTTGTCGTGTGTGAAAAATTCAAAATGTTGTGCGCACATGATAAAAAACATCACCTGCTGGGACCTCAAGGGCTCCATGGAGGTCCGGCTGAGGATGATGTTAATTGATCAACAACATTCATCTCTCAAAATGTTCCTGTGAGACACTCTCTGTATTTCTGTGGTTTATCTGAGTCCGGTTCCGGGCTCTGCTGCTCTGGATATCTCTTCCTGCAGAGGAGACAGTGGCCGTGTTGAGTTTCCTCATGAATAATGTGCTGTCGGTTATTCTGAGGCCTGTGTTCATCTCCTAATATAGAGCTTCAGCTGCGGTCATTTAACAGGAAGCAACAAGCGGTTTGTTGGAGACATTTGCCGCCAGTGGCTGAATAATGAGCGTCTGGGACAGTTGGCAGTAATAAGAAAAAGATGAATGGCTGCTGGTTTACACCCGGAGCTGCGCTGCCTCCTCTGTTGTTCACAGAACTGGACATTAGAGGACAATGTGTCGTTTCAGAGGAGTTAATGGGTTTTAGTTTGTGATGACAGAAGCTGAACAATGAGTTCAACTGTCTGCAGGCAAACACACAATTACAGGACTTCATGAGTTCTGCCAACAGGCTGCAGAGTGGGACTGGTTGTTGTCGACGTTTGGTTCAGTTTATTTTACGAGTTCTATATTTTCCACCTGATCAACCGGAAATTTCCTCATAATTTTCTTAAAAATTGTCATTTGCTATTCCAACAAAGGCTTAAGTAGCTTGATGCTAATTATCACCATTATGTTTCTGAGGATTAGAAAATTATCAGTCGAAGCTAAGTGACAAACCTAGACACACACACCTGGAAGAACACACCTGGAAACACACACCTGGAAACACACACCTGGAAGAACACACCTGGAAACACACACCTGGAAGAACACACCTGGGAACACACACCTGGGAACACACACCTGGAAACACACACCTGGAAGCACACACCTGGGAACACACACCTGGGAACACACACCTGGGAACACACACCTGGAAACACACACCTGGAAACACACACCGGGAAGAACACACCTGGAAACACACACCTGGGAACACACACTTGGAAGAACACACCTGGAAACACACACCTGGACACACACACCTGGAAACACACACCTGGGAACACACACTTGGAAACACACACCTGGAAACACACACCTGGAAAAACACACCTGGAAACACACACCTGGAAGAACACACCTGGGAACACACACCTGGGAACACACACCTGGAAACACACACCTGGAAACACACACTTGGAAACACACACCTGGAAACACACACCTGGAAACACACACCTGGAAACACACACCTGGAAACACACACCTGGAAACACACACCTGGAAACACACACCTGGAAACACACACCTGGGAACACACACCTGGAAGAACACACCTGGAAACACACACCTGGAAACACACACTTGGAAGAACACACCTGGAAACACACACCTGGAAACACACACCTGGAAACACACACCTGGGAACACACACTGGAAACACACACCTGGAAACACACACCTGAGAATGAGCAAAGTTTTACAGATTCACACTGAGGAGTGGTCGCTGGTGGCTGGGGGCACCTTTGATTAGAGGGTGTTAACTTTTTCATATATATATAAATATCATGATGTAACATGATGTTAACTCTACGTAAACATCGGTCCTGCAAAGACAGTCTGAAACACTAGGGGGCAGTTTGAGCCAAGTTCAGCCCATGAATGTAGATTTTTGAGTTTTATCCGTTTCTTTTAAAATTCATCAGAGGTCCAACATTTAACTCTTCATATTAATATGTATATTAAATATACTACCTGGACATGCTACCCGTCATATCCGTCGCTTTACACAAACCTTTGAAGACTCCAGATTCTCAGGTGGAACTTTGCGTAGGCTGCAGCTCTACATCCTGCAGAGACGTCATGTTGATCTTTTGTGTGTTAGATTGTGATGTTTGCGTTGTTCTAAGCATCCTGCCCGTCTCTCTCTCCAGCTGCTTCACCGCCACTCGAGGTTATTAACACATGCACTGACCCACATTCCCCGGCGGTGTAATCACTGAGTCATTCCCAGTCTCTGGACGCACTCTGATGACCGCTCCTGATTAATGAGTGTGATTGTTGCCGGTGGCCGCAGCTTAATTAGGATTAATTGGCTTTCACATCCAAAGTCACCTGTAGGGCGCCGCAGGTGGAGCATGATGGGAGGAGGGGGGTTCATAAAGGAGCTGCTTTCTCTCTGTTGGCCGTCGGGGGAACATGGGACAATCCTGCTTTTTAAAAAACGATAAAATAAAGATTTTAATTTGATTTAAAAACACGAAAGAGGGGGAAATAATTGCAAAATTAAAACCACAATGATTATCTTAATGTAAACGTGCTCATGACATTTATTCAACAATTCAAGGTCACATGAAAATGTGTTCATCGTTCAGATATTAAAAAGATGTCCAGAGAAAAAGTCTGATATTTTTTAAGGTGTATGTTTTTATGTATTCCAGACCTCAGACTGTGACTTTTATTTTGGTGACATTTTAACTTTTAAAATTATATTTGAGGATTATTTATATTCATTACCACACTACTTAAAACAATACAGTTCAACTGTACAGTGATGGAATTAAAACAAACACAATCACGAAAAAAAACTTGCGTCAAGAATAAAAAATACGATGCAACTTTTAGTCGAAGGTTAAATCAAGTAAATTATTTTTTATATGGAAAGAGAAGATTGTGTCTCACACTAAATGTCTAAAACGAGACTGAGACACATACAGATTGATGAACTTCACAATCCGTCCGGTGCATGTCGAGTTATTTCCATCGAGACAAAGCAGTGGCTGGCTCTCAACCAGTCTCAGTTACTTCTCGTCTGTAAAAATAGAAAAACCTGATCTCATGAAGTGTTTGAGCCAAGAGGCCTCAGCTCAGGTCCCACTGAGCGTCTCTGAGGAATATCATGTTTGTATCTGAGCGTCCATCATCTGAAGGAGCAGCTCAGTCCTTTATTACTAATGCACAGAAGAGACAGATGAGAGGGATCACTGTCATCTCTGTGTGTCGAGCACAGACAAAGGTCCAGTACGTGTTTAGCCTAGCTTAGCACAAAGCAGGAGGATGTTAGAGAGCCCCTCGTATGATGTGCTAACATCAAATCCTGAAAAAAAAGTCCAGAATGAGCGTGAAGCAGCCCTGAGCATCGGAACACTGTCCCTCACGTTGACGGGCTGTGCACCTCAATATAAAGTGTCTCATTACTGCCTCTCTTGTTTCTTTGATTCTGAGGTCAGGATTTCCCAGGATTGATGATGGTTCGAATCCGATTTTCCACCTGGGGACAAGAGATACTAAAATTGTCCTTTCTCTTTCCTCTCTGTAGGGGGAGACAGAGGTCCCATCAGTGGCCGTCACTAAGTCTCCTAAAGGACTCGGCCTGGATGGGCTGGAGATTGAGCCCGACTCCTACGACGTCCCCGCTGACCTCTCCTCTGATGAAGAGTACCTGAGCGTGGAGGAGACGGACTCCTCGCGAGCTGCTCGCCTCAAGAAATCTGTGGTGAAGAGCACAGAGTCCCTGAAGGCCGCCTTCTCCAAGGAGAAGATGAACAAAACTAAAGACAACCTCGGCACCAAGTTCCACAACCTGGGCGAGAAGGTCATGCCGCACGAGCGCCGGGAGAAGATGCACCAGGCCGGCGAGCGGCTGAAGCAGTCCGGCGAGCGGCTGAAGGAGAACATCGCCAAGAAGGCTCCGAGCAAAGAGACCTTCCGCATCAAGCTAAAGAAGGAGAGGGCCGTCGCTGAGGGACAGGAGGGCGCAGAGGCCGACCCCGAGGCCCAGGCCCAGGTCGAGGATCCACAGGAGCCTTCTCCGGGGGTCGCCTACACCGAAGTTGGCCTGGAAACCAAGAGGGAGGGGCCAGTGGAGGAGGCTGGCGCCACCCGGATAGGATAGAAAGACAACATGAAGAAGATTGCACGCGACTGGACAGCGCTGACAGGGAGAGGAGTTGGGAAACTCGTCTGTGATTGGTCGACAACAAGGATGGACATTTTCATTAGACTTGAGATGAAAACAAAATATCAATATACGAACTGGTTATTTATTAAATGTGCAAATTAACGTCACGTGACTGTTAAATGTTTTCACAGGTTTTAACAAACACATCAACTAAACCACTTGATCTGATACAAACTGGGACGTGAATGTGAGAATCGTTCTTTGTGATTTAGGTTTCAGGTTTTCGATTTTAAATAAAAGTTAAAGTTGTGTTTGATTAAATTATGAATCCAGAAGAGAGATTGTTATGATGTCACTGGGGTCAAAGTGCAGATAAGTTTTATGGTTCGAAGAAAAATACCCGAGCAAGAATTTGATCCAACGTAGAAAAGACGTTTGAAGATCTTTGATCTGGATATTCAAACCGTGTGCAGGCCTCAGCTGGTCTCTGAGAAGCCTGGTGGGACAGAACGTGTACAAGTACAAGTGGAGTAAAACATCAGCTGAGACAGAGAGTTGTAGCAGCGCCGTCACTTCCATTTTCTTTCTCTTCATTCATACACTGGCAGATTTCTATTAAAGAAATATACAAGTTATTCCTGCGGCTCCCAGGAGGATAATCAGCCGGAGTTCACGTCTGTTACTGTCGGGACGTCGCTGATTCCAGGCTGGTCAGATCCTAACCCATTTCAAATAGCAAATATATTTGATATTTATCTTTCATATTTGAGAGCAGTAGTATGTCGTATGAAAGGAGCAGCGATTGAGCAGAAACCTGCGATAGCCAATGAGAGCGAGCGGACCAGGAAGTTCCACTTACCTGAATCCTTGTGTTCAAAACTGAAACATGGCGTAAAGAAGACCTTTGTGTCTCGTACCAAGTGGACAGTTGAAGAGGACACATTAGACGATTCACATTGTCTAATGTGTCCTGTTGTTTGTGAGGAACGCAACCAGCTGACGAGGACGCAGACCGACTCCATGTTTGTTTTCATTCTGAAGTCACGTCTGAGTTTCTGTGAGGTCTCAAGTGGAGTGCGTGTTCCTGCGTCTCGACTGGATCCTCTGTGTCGTTCTCTTATTCAATAGAATAAAAATCAGTTCCATCTGCTGTTCTGTCTGTGGTTTTTAAAATCAGTTACGTTTTAAGGCTACATCCACACGACTGCGATCTCGGATCAGTTTTAATCCTCGTCCACTAAAACACCTGAAAACAGAGATCACATGACCTCATGTCCACTGAGCATGTGTGTGCCGGTGTAAACAGACATCTGGTCTCCTCATGTAAGCAAGTAACACTTTGATCCTCCATGTTGTTTCTACTCTGGTAGCTGAGGCTGGTTGTTCATGAAGGAGGTCACATGACAAGAACCTGACGAATCAGAGGAGGCTACGTCGTGACCGTAAAGACCCAATCAGCAAGAGGTTGTGAGCGTCCACGACATTGTTTCCAATATACATGTTGTTAGTGGGTTTAAGGTGGACTGAGCTCTGGGGTTAATGGGTTTAAGGTGGACTGAGCTCTGGGGTTAATGGGTTTAAGGTGGACTGAGCTCTGGGGTTAATGGATTTAAGGTGGACTGAGCTCTGGGGTTAATGGATTTAAGGTGGACTGAGCTCTGGGGTTAATGGGTTTAAGGTGGACTGAGCTCTGGGGTTAATGGGTTTAAGGTGGACTGAGCTCTGGGGTTAATGGGTTTAAGGTGGACTGAGCTCTGATGTTAATGGATTTAAAGTGGACTGAGCTCTGGGGTTAATGGGTTTAAGGTGGACTGAGCACTGGTGTTAATGGATTTAAGGTGGACTGAGCACTGGTGAAAGTATGTTTAAGGTGGACTGAGCTCACGTGTTAGTGAATTTAAAGCTGTTTTTGCACTGCTGCATTTTAGCGTATGATTGTTTTACTTTAGTTTCCAGTTTTGCTGCTTGATATTTTCCTTTTGAATTTGACTGAACGTTTATTTTCCTGGAGTGATGAATGACATCAGGTTTTTTCAGTCAGAAAGTACTGTTTCTGTAGAATCTTAGCTTTTATTGCGCTGCCATTATACATTAGTTTGGTGTCTTGTTCTGAAGAGTATATTTCCTGTATGATAATATATAGCTTTGGTAACTCACAGTATTTATGTCCCTGTGCTGCTGCTGCTGCTGCTGCTGCTGAGTGGATTTACTGCAGTAGATTAATAGAATTTGGTTTGAACGTTTTTAACAAGGTTTCATTTCTAACTTATGTCAGACTTTTTTTCATTTTGGACACAGTTCAGTTTCCATTTTGTGTTTTGTTGCAAACTCATCCGACTGAAGAGCTGAGCTGGTGTTTGGATCTGAGGCCAACACGCAGCACCACAATCGTTTTGTTCTGTTTTTTGTATAAATAAAGTTCTCATGAAACCTCCATGAGCCACCTCATTGTATTTTTATTTAAAGTACTGACGACAACACAAAAACCTGCTTTCTTGTCCAATGACTGTAAATAAAGATCGACGACATTAAAGTTTGCAAAAAGTGAAGCCCCCTGGTGGCTGGCTGCAGTATAAATCCTGCCTCCTCTATGTTAGCAGAGGGGACATGGACCGGTCCAAACAGCAGATATCCCATCTGCTAACATTAAATATGTAGGATTTATGACTTATCCTGCCACAAGGGGGCAGTCCAGATGTTTTGGCTTCACTTTTGGGAGCAGTCCTGTCGTCCATCTTGATTTGCAGTAAAACTACCCAACCACTTAATTAAAGTCACCACTGAATATTATAATTGATAAAAAGAGTAATGTTACTGATCAGGTCGGACTCTTCTATCACAGGCGTGTGGTTTTATTTTGTGTAACATTTGAAACTTGTGTCTAACAGCAGAGACTCAGATCATCTCAGCCTCCATCTTCCACGGATCTCATCCGTCCACAGCTTAAATGAAATCATCACTCCACTCAGTCAACAGCGTGTTGCTGAGTCACCACTCCGCCGCCGTCGGCCTCTAAATGAAATGCCAATCACTGTGCTTGGCTCTGGAGGGAGTTTAGAGTGCGGCTCGTCTCCGGGTGGCCGGAGGTTTGTCATGTGTGAATTTATTGGCCCTAAAACAAACACTGGAGGCCCCTCATTTCCTCACAGGCTCCAAACCAGCCACATGCTTCATAACAAGATGGAGGATGATGAAGAAGCTCCGATATAAAAACTTCAAAAATACAAACTAACTACAAACAGTCAAACACTACAAACCTGTACTTATTACTACATTATAACACAACTTGTACTTATTACTACATTATAACACAACTTGTACTTATTACTACATTATAACACAACCTTTACTTATTACTACATTGTAACACAAGCTTTACTTATTACTACATTATAACACAAGCTTTACTTATTACTACATTATAACACAACTTGTACTTATTACTACATTATAACACAACTTGTACTTATTACTACATTATAACACAACCTTTACTTATTACTACATTGTAACACAAGCTTTACTTATTACTACATTGTAACACAACCTTTACTTATTACTACATTGTAACACAACTTGTACTTATTACTACATTGTAACACAACCGTTACTTATTACTACATTATTATGAGATCTCAGAAGTCATTAATACATTATGAGTTCTCAGTAGTGTGTCTGTGTGTGTGGACTCGTCCTAAAGGAACTTGAGCGTCTCTAAGTGGATGTGATCATTTATCTGAGTGTAAACGAGCTGCAGACTCTGATCGGCTCTTTGACTCTGCAGGTTCTCAGCTGCTGCGTCTAATTTCATCGCTGATGCTTTTTATAACCTTGACAAACTCAGAAAGATGACACCCCCGCCGTCTGCACCTCCTTCCATAAATATCGCCCGGCCAATCGCTGGCAGGCACCTGTGCTTTACCGTTATGGCGTTGTTATGGCAACTGTACCCATCAAAGCTTCAGAGGAGTAGAGCAAAATTACATTAATTAATTTCTCCTCCTTCAGGCAGATCTGAGACTCTGAGCCACACGATACACGAGTCGCTCTGCGTCGCCTCTCCTGCAAATAACACCATTCTGATGATATCATTGATATGATATGATCATGTTGTTATCATTGATATCAATCCGATCTAATTCAGAGAGTTAAGAATCAGCTGCACAGCTTCTGTCCTCGGTGGAGAAGCAGAGATCCACTACCTCCTCCTCTTCTTCTTCTGAGCCTCCTCCAGCTGTTTCTGTTCTCTCACTTCTCTAACATGCATTTACACTTTAACTACACACAATATACACACATTGTGTGTTAGCAAACATGAACATATAATACATGTTTGTGTGTTTGAAATCTTTAAAGTAAATAGTGAATCTGAGTGAAATGACCACCAGGTGTCACCAGCAGGACTCATTTTAATTTGCAATTTGAAAGCCGCCACCGGAAGTCGTGTGGTTCACCCTTCAAAATAAATCATGGGGGCTAGACCACATAGAGGTGAGTTTTGTTTTTAAGTCAGAATTTCGAGTTTATAAGGAAACACACAAACGTGTTAAAAAGGTAAAATACATGTGGGAAAGAGAAGACTTCATAAAAAACATGAGGTTATGAAGAAAGAGTTTTTTTTTGCTGAAGGTCCACGTTGCAATAAACAATAACACTAAATATATATGCTTTGATAAACATAATGTTATACATATTGTTTTGTATCCATCAGTCTCCACCTTTTTTCTCCCAGTGTTAATTGACTTGGTCGTCGGGCTTTTATTGTGAAATCCCTGACCGGAGCCTGTGTTGTTGTGTTTTATTTTGACAGTAGTGAGTTTCCTGCGTGAGGGCGGGGCTCAGCTGCAGCTCTGAGCTTCTTCTTCACTTCGATTTTATTCAAACACAGAAAATAAGAAGATTCAAAACCAAAGTCCAGAAAACAGAAGTGTGACCGCTCCACAGGAAGAGCGCTTTATTGTGAAGGTCCGCAGAGGAGACCACAGAGCGGTGAGTTCATTTCTCTCTTTGTCTGGACGAAGAAAATCAAATTCAGAAACATTTTCAATCCGCTGCGATCAATTTGATCTTCGTTCCGTTATTTCCTTCCTGTGCTTTAATTAAATTCAATTTCTAATCACTGTAGAGACACCAACATGATTATTATTGCTGCATGAACACGAGATATGAGACACGATTAAAGTTTCACAGAGATGCTGATTTAAATAAACACACAATAAACACAACGGAGCAAAATCTGAGCAATAAATCATTAATTTAAAACACGAGATGAATAATTATTTAAATACATTTTTGTAGTGTTTCCTCTTCAAGTAATTAAACTGCTCAGAAATATATTTATTTTGTGTTTATCATGAATCAACATCTCTATGGAACTTTAGTTGTGTCTCATATCTTCTGTTGCTTTACAACAAATATGAATCCAGTAATGTTTCCACGAGATGTTTAAATTAAACTCTCAATAAAGCGTACATGTAAATATATTAAGATAAAATATCTTTAAAATGGAAAAGTCTGAGCATCATCAACACCGTACGTAGGAATATTATTTAATTTTCTATTTATAAGTTTAGTGCAGAAATAGCAATAAAGACACAATAATAAAAGATGGAATAAGAGGCAGGATAATAATGGAAGTAAATACAAATCAACCCAGTTTAGTTCTGTATGAACATGAGAGCAGTGAGGATCAGTGGAGGTGAAAGTGAAATGGTTTGGTCCATCTGTGTGTTTCCTGCTACGTCTTTTCCTCCAGCATCAGCAGCTCCATCACACTGCTGCTGCTGCAAGGCATGCTGGGAGGATGGGAAGAGTCCAACGTGACACACGTCAGGGGGAAATAGAGGAAATCATATTTACACGCAGCTACAGAGGAAGAGGAACTTTATTCTTAAAGAAAATACAACGAGTCACAGTTTTCAGCCTCAAAGATGATTTAGGAATTGCTTCATGTTAAAATCTTAAAATAAAGATTTCATATTTGAATATGTACATCACTAATAATGTTTTAATAAGAGCTCATGTTACTCACAGTTATTTTGTCCCTCAATCTTTAGCTGTATTTTAGTTTCTGTCATTTACACAGAAGATTCAAACATTTATTATGAATTTGTTTAATAATAAAAAACTATACTACGTATCGCATTAAACCTGAGCTGCAGCTGATGATGATTTTCTTTCACGTTTAATCCATGACTGTTTTCTTGATTAGTCAATGATTAGATTAGATATTAGATATGTTGAATATTAAATTAAATCAGATAAATATACGTACCCACATTCAGTCTGTTCTAGATAACCCTAACCCTGTAATATTACCAGGTCTCAGCCTTACTATGTAAAGTGCCTTGAGTATATTAATGTTCTGATTTGGAGCGTCACAAATAACAATGCAATTGATCTGAAGATGTCCAGATCACGTTCCTGCTGCTCCCAGATTAAACCCTTGACGTTTTATTGTCCCCGGTGACGAAGAACAAACGTCCCCTGTGTGGGGTCAAGTTGGATGTGTTGCGTTTTCGATCTTTTCCCAGTGGAACCAGTGGAGGAGGAGGAGCCCCTCCCCTCGACCTCGAACAGAGATTCTCTTGTTTGTTTCCCTCCAGCAGTCACTGACCCACTTCATCACTTTGTTGTGAGGCTTTTATTCAACTGAGCGACAGAGTGGCGCCTCTTCTCGTCAGAGCATCTCTGATGGTTTGTTTCTTTAAGAGGGACAATGCACGTTAATTAACAAGCACATCTCTCGACATCTTTGCCTGTGTTTTCTACGTGTGTGGCTCCTCTTTTTCATCCTTGTTTTCTTTCAGTTTTTTCAGTTTTGAATCCGTTGTGTCGTAGAAGCGCCATCAACACGCCGACTCGCTCGCTGTGAATCCTCCGCAGAATCTCCTGTTGTGTAGTCAAAGCAGCGGTTTTACTTTGGGACTGACCGCCGTACGTCTGGAGAGAGTCCAGAGGCTGTCACTCTGACGTTTGCCTTGTCACCTACAGCCACTTGAGAGAATGTCTGGAGATTCTCTGGAGTTCAGTGCAGGCCTGAAAGCAGCTTTGAACACATGTAGAAGTAGGACTACAGCCCTGTTATAAACATTGTGGCCAAATTTAGGCATTTGTGAGGTCAGGGTGACCTTTGACCTACAAATTCTGATAGCTGAATTTCCTTGAAGAATTTTAAAGGGGACATAGCATGCCCATTTTACCACAAGTTGATATGGTTCCTTGGGGTCTTAATGAAATGTCTGTAACATACTTTGGTCAAAATACCACAAGGATCATTTAAAACAGCTCCTTTTTACCCTGTATAAAGCAGCCCTCCACAGAGTGACCTGTTTTGAGTGCCTGTTCCTTTAAATGCTAATGAGCCAGCTCCCCCTCCCCTCTCCCCATGATTTTAAACGATATAAATTACATATTTTATATGATATAAATTATCAAATATGCATCCCATACTTTGTATTCCCTTGTTGTCCTGGAGTTTTAATTTTCCCAATCACATAATTAAATGTCCCCTCTGCCCATCCACTACAAGCACACAAGCAGACAGACAGAGAGAGAAAGAGAGGTGGGGGGGGCTATGAAGACCATCATTTACCCCCGAACCCCGACATTCAACGGGTACAACAACAAGCGGAGAAAGCAGAATCGCGGGCTGACCTTATATATACAGTCTATGGGGCTGACCAGCGGAGAAATGCTCGCCCCGTGAACAGCCAGGCGGCTGCGTGCTGGAGAACCCGCTGCGCTGCCTCGCAGCGGCACTTCCGCGTCCGGTGTACCCGGCGAACTACTGTAACCGCGGAACTACTGTAACCCGGCGAACTACTGTAACCCGCGAACGAACTACTCGGCGGAACTTGTAACGGAACTACTGTAACTCGGAACTACTGTAACCCGCATACAGTAGAGCTGAACATCGTGGAAGTCTTCCACACAGCTGGCAGTGTGGAAGACCGCTATGGGGCAGCGCAGCGCCGCTTCTAGCCGCAGCCGCCTGGCTGTTCACACGGACGAGCATTTCTCCGCTGGTCAGCCCCATAGACTGTACATATAAGGTCAGCCCGCGATTCTGCTTTCTCCGCTTGTTGTTGTACCCATTGAATGTCGGGTTCGGGGTTACAGTAGCGCTGAACACTGCGGAAGTCCTCCACACTGCCGGCTGCGTGGCGCTGACACAAATTCCAGCTCACGCACGGGAGAGCGAGCGGTCGCTCCCGAGCAGCTGCTGCAGCCTCCCAGTCCCAACGATCCAGACAAATGCCACATGTGAGTGAATCGCGGGCTGACCAGCGGAGAAATGCTCGCCCCGGTGAACAGCCCGGCTGCGTGCTTGGGAACGGCGCTGCGCTGCCTCGCTGCCTCCGGTGTAAACCCGAAGTAACGAGTGTGGGGGACGGGGGGCAAGGGGGGTGGCCAAGACCATGTAGGAGACTTCCAGTTCCTTGTTACGACACAATACCCAGGAAGCGCAATCGAGTCGCTCAAGCATGACGTTTCTGACTTAGAGGAACTATAACAAAACATGCGAGTGTTTTTCCCAGAGTTTTGGGTTGGTAGACATGAGCCAGATACCCACATTAACCTGTAGAAGCACTAACAAAGTGGAATTTGCATGCTATGTCCCCTTTAAGGTGTTCTTGAGCTATCAAAAGCAAAATGCCTCTGGCCACTAGGTGTCGCCAGTGTGGAGGAATGAACAATGCTCAGTGTTTTGATCCGACTCTTTGATGGTGGAGCTCAGTGTCTGTGAACGGTGTCGTAGAAATGAACTTGTTTAATCTGAGTCGGGCTCCTGATGAGAGGATGAGTAGAAAGAAGAGACGTCTGATGAGCTGATGTTCGATCACACTGCACAGAATGTAAACACGTTTCCTGATTTCTCTCCTCGTTCTAAGAATAGAAATAAAAGCATCTGCAGCGACTGGACACAGAGCCTGAAGTGTGGTCCGTGTGACGGGCGGAGCTGCAGCTGTGTCCAGCAGACGCAGAGTTAACAGGAAACATGAGCTCAGAGTCACAGCCCCTCTGTTTTCCTTTCTCCTGCAGCTTCTCTCTGCTGCTGCAGGATGTGAGAGAACCACAACAAGAAAACTCTCAGCTGAAAACTGGAGGCCGCAGCGACGTCTCCTCTGAGCAGCAACAAGTTTAAAGGTGAGGTTTCAAGAAACGTCCTTGAAAATGACCTGCACTTTTTCTGCAGTCTGATCAGCCGGGATTAGACTTTGATTAGCCTGTTGGACGTTAATTCACTTAATCCCTCGGTGCTCAGACTGGAGGGATCAGCTCTGCAGGGTTTAACTGAACTGAGCTTTGATAAGTTACTGAGGAGCAGATCAGGATGGATGGTGCATTTTAAAAGAGCTGAAGTCACTAGAAAGAAACTTTGTGCCGGACTCGACTTCTTCTGTCCCACCTGGTAGATTTTACACTTTTCTTCTTGACCCAAACACACGCACCACGATTCGGAGGAAACAACTCAACCTTTTCAAGAAAATATTTGTGACTTAAAAGATTGGCGTCTTTAGTCGGAACCAGTGGGCTCGGAGCAGAGACCTGTCGAGTGTAAATAAAGACGGACGACGCGTCTCCACTTCCCCCCACTACCCAGAAATAAGGCCAAAATATCTCGGATACGAACGCTGCCATCTTGCGCCGATGATGTCATCAGACCATTCTGATCAGAAACATATCAGTGAGATAAGAACGACCTGAAATGACAGAAACCATCTTCAACAAACATTTATTTAACGTCTACTCTGGTTTTTTATTTTGGTCCATGTCCCCCCTGCTGGGACATAGGCAGCATTATGACCTATGCTGCACCCAGCCACCAGGGGGCGACTCAGATGAATTGTCTTTGTCTTTATTTACAGTCTGTGGTTGAGAGACATGTTGTTAATTTCTGCACAACACAGGATCATTATAATAAAACAATAAAAGAACGTGTTATTTGAATCTAAAATTCGAATCTAGATTTGTACTTTTCACAACACACTCAAATACTACATTTATTAGTAATAACTACGTCTGCAAACACATCAGTGAATAAATACATGAAGATCAAATAACAAGACAACAAATTAAAAGATTGATAATTAATGTAAAGAGAAATAAACAAATAAAAGAGTTTAAAAGTGATGGTAACAAAGAAAAGCCAAGTTTTACACTTTGTTTTCAGACCTTATAGTTACCATTGTTTATTATAACAATAATGATATATCTTACTACACATCTTTGATTTAGTCCTTAAATAACCAGATCTTGAAAGTAACTGAGTTTTTGTGTTTAACCCTGAAAACACTTTGTTATGAACCTTAAAAGAACATTTAGGAAACTAATCTACAGCCAGGACTTTTCTGGAAGTTCGTCTTCGGACAGATTTCTTTGCTGTGAAGTCTCGTGTAAAGTAGTTTCTCACCATCGACCTGGTTTGTTCTGGACTTGAACTGCAACTTGTCTAATGAAAAGGTCTGAACAGGAAAAGGGAGAGCGGGGGAGGAGCTGTGTTGTTCTGTTCTTTTTTCTGTCGGCTGAATGTTTCTCACTCCGCCTCCTCGTTTCTAATGTCTTTCACAGATCCACAGCAGAGACGCTGCTGCAGACAAACATGGCCCTGTTCTTCTCTGGAGCTGTGACGAGTACGTCGGCGACGACACTCTACATAACGCACAACACATCTGCACAAACCCTTTTTGTTAACAGGAGCCACAGAACAACAGACTTCCTGTCAGTCACATTCCTGCACTGTGTGTGTTCACGTTGACAAAATTTACACAAGTGAAAGAATCAGGAATGTCTGGCTCCTCCTACTGGTGTGTGTGGGTCTATCTATAGTTATGAGGCCAACGTCGGTTACATCATTGTAAGGACATTTTGTCTGGTCCTCACAAATTCAATGGGCTGTTTGAGGGTTAGAATCAGGTTTAGGTTAAAGTTAGAGTTATGCATTTAGCTGTGATGGTTAAGATCAGGGTGAGGGGCTGGGGAATGTGTTATGTCCTCACAACTATAGAGAGACGTGTGTGTGTGTGTGACTGAAGGAACATGTGATCCAGTGTCACTGTGACTCACTGGCGTGTTTTAAACGGTTTCTGAACAAATATAGAAAATATATCAGCAGAAAGACGGTTTCTTCACATCTGGAAAACTGAAGTCAGAGTTCAGATTATTTATGAAAAACTGACGAACTGAGGATTGTGACCTGGTTATCTCTATATCTTCAAGCTCCTCTTGAAGTCGTGTTGTACATCTGAGAAAGAAAATGTGGAACTGTGTGTGTGTGTGTGTGTGTGTGTGTGTGTGTGTGTGTGTGTGTGTGTGTGTGTGTGTGTGTGTGTGTGTGTGTGTACAGTGTGTTCTCTGTTGTTCAGGTTCACCGATTAAACGAAGGTTGCGGGCGAATCACTCCTGTCAGAGGTGAACATGTTTTCTTTTTTTTAATATATTATTTTTATTCTCAAAAGCACGAGGAATGCAGTAATACAATGTACATGTCATTTTTACATTCCCCACCCACCCCCACACCCTGCACTGCCTCGATGCAGAAAGTACATTGCCATATTAATAACTCGAGGAGTCTAAGCTAAATAAGTTAACAAATTACAGGATGGTATTGTTTAAAGGAAAAAGGAAGAAAAAAAACATACACACACAATAATAATAATAATAATAATAATAATGATAATAATAATTAAATACAAAAAGACCAAAAGGAAAAGGAATTAGAATTAATTTTCTCCAATTTTAAGAAGAACACCAAATCCCTCAACCACATAGACAAATGTGAAAACATTTTCTGCTGCCACACACGTTTTTACACCAACAATATTAATATGGTCTGTATTTATAAAGTGTTTTTCTAGTCTTGATCTCCACTCAAATGATAAAACCAGGAGTCATCTCCACAACAACAGAGCAACAGATCCTGTATCAGTGGAACTCTTCACTTTACGCTGGTGTCCCTGACGCTAACCTGCTCCTGTCTGCGTCTCCCTCAGCCTCGACGTGTCTCTCCTCTCTCCCGACTCCTCATACGTCTGTTACTCCTCGGTGGACGGCGGTGACCCCTGCTGCTGCCGCCGCTCCCCGCGCCTCCTCACCAACGGGTACTACACCGTCACAGAGGACAGCTTCTCCTGGGACGATGACGGAAACGTGTCGCTGACGCCCTGCAAAACCAACGTGTCCTACAAGGAGAACCTGGTCAGGTGAGAGCGAGCCATTCAAAAGAAAGATATTTGAAAGTGTTTCGCAGATATTAGTCTGCACCAGCTTTGTAGGGGGAGTGATGCTTGCATAAGGTCGCTGTCTCATGAGAGGCCGAAGGACCCATCGTTTTAAAGGGCCTTGAGTTTTCTCTTCTGAGAGCTGAACACGTAACTGCTTAAAAACATCTTTTCAGCACATTAATGAATCTATTTGTCTGAGACTCGGAAATCGTCAAGTAGGTGAAGAACAAATCTAAGTTGCAATGATTAGTGTGCGATATCCGACAAAGGGCTTCTGAAAGAGTATTGAAAATGCAGGGGCGGCTACGACAGCCGGAGGTTAGTCTGACAGAAAGGTATCATCATGGGGGGGGGGGCTGACAAATCTATACTCAGACGTTTACCTGAGTATTTCCAAGTCGCTATAGGATTTATGTGAAATATGTGAAATGGAGGATCATCAAATGGCCCCATCGTGGAGCCCTTCTCTCCTTAGACAGGAACTTGTTTGTTTTTCAAAGCTAATAGATGAAGCTGAGGAGACGCTGCAGCAGCAGGTGGAAGAATGGAACTCGTAGTAAACCCCCCGGGGGTGCAGCTTTTTACGCTGTTTTTTTACATGACGTGAGTGACGTATTGGTCCATGGTGGCTTGCCATAGTTCCCAGAGTTTTGTGCGGCATGATGTCGATTGGCATTGCTGACTGCTGTTTTGGCGGCAAAAGCAGCAGACGGCCCTGGAGGCGGAGTGGAGGTTTGTGGAGAGTTGTCTCGGTTCTGCAGGACATGGAGGCGGGTGAGGGAGGACGGGGTCTTCATCCTGTGTACCGATGGCGTAGAGCTCGTTTAGCGGAGGTGCTAGAGCTAGCCTGAGCAGCTAGCCCGAGCAGCTAGCCTGAGCAGCTAGCCCGAACAGCTAGCCCGAACAGCAGCCCCGGCGTTAGCGGAAACTACGACACTTCTTCTTCGATGTAGGTTAGTTAGGGCGGAGGAAGGAGAGACAGGGGAACAGCAGACATGAAGAGACATGAAGAGACATGATGACACATGATGGGACATGAAGAGACATAATGACACATGATGGGACATGACGAGACATAATGAGACATGATGGGACATGACGAGACATAATGAGACATGATGGGACATAATGACACATGATGGGACATGATGGGACATTATGGGACATTATGGGACATGAAGACGAGCAGCCATGAACAGTAGCTGACAGCTTATGATAGCTGATCACGTGACTCCGTGTCCTGCATGAAGTAACGCGATGCTTCATTTATTATAAAGTTTATGGTGAAACTGTAAAATATCAAACCTCATTAACTTTTCTTTGTCACATGATCCGTCTCTAAACGAGCTCTTAAAAGCAGGAGTTCCGATGATGGACACATCCAGGAAGTAACAGGGTACGTGTGCAGATAGGTTCATACAGACAGAGCTGCCACACGGAGGTAAATATAACTTCACATCCAGTGTGATAAGAGCGACAGTTAGACAATATCTACAGAAGTTAGGATTCTATTTTGTGTCAAATCTATTTTTCCATTTCACATGTTTTAGCCCCATAATTCTGTAATTCACAGCATTATTATTTAATATATATAAGAACAACTGCTCTTTGAATCAAGCGTTTAAAGTACAGAGAGTTGTTGTGTTCAACACGGTTGGAAACTGGCAGCTCAGACAAACCTGTTCTCGACTTTTAATGACAACAGTTACACACACAGACACACACACTCTTCTCCAACATGTCTTTGTAGCACTGAGGTCATAGACGCAGGTTTAATAGCTGCAAATTCCTCACCTCTGACATCAGCTGCCGTCCGGAGCCAAGGGTGTGGGCCATCTGTCCCGGTTGCTAGGAGACATGCGTATCAGTGAAACTCACATGACGACTTCGCCCTGCACACGTCACCGTCTGTGTTAAACACTGAACTTCTGTCTCATTCTGAAAAATGACTTGATGGATTTTCACCACAAACTTGAGTTTCAGGAGGAAACTGCCTCAGTTATTCTCTCACAGGAGTTTCACTTTGTCTCCATCAGCTTTGAATGAGATCCTGGAATGAAGACAAAAGAACCGACTGGATTTATTCTTTATTTCAACTTTCAGCTTCTTCACACATTACATTTCAATGCTTTATACATATATAAGAGATTTAAATGTATATAGACATGTATAAGAAACACATGTGATGAGAGCTGCAGGACAAACCCTCAGAGGACTCGATCAGGACACTCTCCAATGGAACTGCTGGTTCAGATCAGGAAAATCAAAAGAACAGAAACGTACGCAGCAGCAGATCAATATGCCCGTTCACTAAATATGTAAATACAACGAGGACGAGTGGATTCACACTTTACAGAGATGTGGTCTGGACTCTGTGGAGGAGAGTCATGGTGCCAGAGACGCTGTAGAAGGACAGAACACCTGCACTGGGATCCAGGTACACTCCTACTCTGGAGGACAGAGGACCTGACACTGGAGTCCTGATGCTGTTGTAATAAAAGATATAACTGTTTTCACCACCAATATAACATCCAAGATTTATCATTGAATCCAAATCTACATACATCTGAGTTTCGTGCTCTGCTGATATTCTTGTATGTGACTGCTACACCAACTCCTCCTATCACCTCCTCCTCCACCTCCACCTCCCAGTAACAACATAGCTCTGGTCTCTTGGCTCTGGTTGTGGCAGTAAACATCCACTTGAGACAATAATCTGTAAAATCTCTGTCTCTGTCTCACTCAGAATGTCCTGTAGTCGACTTTGACCTGGGATTAGTTGCTGTCACCACGCCCTCAAAGTACCTCCGAGGACGGATCCTGATGCTGATGAGTGTGTAGATTCACCTGAGGGTACAGTGAGGGTAGCCAGTAGAAACTGGTTGTGATCCTCTGTGTCTGAGAGCTGCTTCAGTTCATGGTCTTCTCTTCAGCTCAGTGATCTCCTGCTCCAGTCTCTCCTGAAGCTTCTCTGACTCGACTCACTTCAGTTTCCTGTTGGGATCTGATCTGCTGCTTCACATCAGAGCTTCTTTCTTCAGCAGACGGATCAGCTCAGTGAAGATCTTCACTAACCTCCACTGCTTTATCAGCAGAGCCATTGACGTCTCCTCCTCCTGCTTTGAAGCAGCTTCACGTCTTCTGTGTCCTGGACTCTGCTGGATTGTCGGTCTCCTCGAGCCTCGAGCTCTCTCTGCCTCTCAGTCCTTCTGCTGCAGCTGACACTGTGTCATGGTCTTTATGTTCATCCATGCAGGCAGAGAGATAACAGATACACTGCTGATCAGTGCGCAGAACATCTTCATCACCTCATCGCAGACGAGCAGATGTTCTCCTGGAGCTCCTAGGCCTCCCACCAGCTTGTGCTTCTTCAATGGAGCTGACTGAAGATGAGGCTGAGGTGTTTTTCACAATAAGAGGCCAAACAAAACTACAAACAGGGGACTTGAGAGCTTTCAGTTTTCTCTCCCCAGTGCAGATATCACAGGGCCACATCTTCAGGTCCAAAGTATAGCAGTGATCAGCAGGCTGCAGCTTGGAGTCCAAGTCTTCAGCCCTCCAGTGAATCAGCTAACATGGTGCTTTCACCAGGACAGGCCTCGTGTGTGAAGGTCTCTCTACACTGAGGGCAGCTGTAGCTTCCTCTCTCCCTCCTCTTTGTCCCAGTGGGTGTTAATACAGCTTACAGTAGCTGTGTCCACAGCTGTAGTAGTCACCGGATCCTTCAGTAGATCCAGACAGACGAACAGCAGAATCTTCTGTACAGTTGACTTTCTTGCTGCGCCATTTCAGCTGGAAAGCAGAGACTGTAGAACAGGTTCACTTCCGAACAGATACAGATCTCTGCTCCTCCTCTGTTCACTCCCCTGCAGTGACTCATCTCCCACAGTTCACAGCTTGTTGTCTGCCACTGGTTCTACACTTACACACACCTGTGAAGGGAGGAGACACAGACATGTCCTGACTGGGGAGGAGTTGGTTGTGTTTGAGGAAGAAGTTGTTGGTGTTTGTGATTTGATTGCATTTTACTACGATGAGCTGCTTGTGAGTCTTTATCTGTGTTAGCACATTTCAAAGTGAATAGCTGCCTGGGAACGGTCACATTCAGCTCACAACAGCACAGGTTGTAATATGAGTTTCCAGTAAAGTCATTAAAGTTCTTTAGAAATAAAAACAAAATCAGCGTTTTATATTTTGTCGCTTTGATCGAAAGGTTTCCTGAGGCCCAGTGACGAGCTGAGAGCAAAGTAACTACATGAACAAGCAGCAAGTTGCAGCTTAAAGTCTCAGTGAAGATTAAATCTGAGTCTGTTTGTTCACTCCTGTAACACTGATGCTGCTTTCAGGGGCCACGAGGAGAAGAGAAGATTTCCACTCAACACATGTGATTCACATCAGCTTTCAGGCTGTAAACACAACATGGGAACATCAAGAGTAGATGAATGACTAATACAAGATGCTAAGGGCAAGAAAATAGAGGAGGAGCACGCCACTGACTGATGATTAACAACGACATCATCACTGCTAATCGATTTAAATTTCTTCTTCTCAGGGTTTTCCGTCAGACGAGGTCTGCAGCTCGCTGGGCCCGCCTCAGTGACGCCACAGAGAGCTGGGTCGTGGCTGGGTGAGAGGTGCCTCAGGGGCGCCGGAACGGGACCAAACCAGAACCGGGAACCAGGAACTCGAAGACGCAGCGAAGTCACAACTGGGCCACGAGCAGCCAGCAGGTCCTCGGCCGGACGAGTCCTCTGGGTTTGATTGGGCAGCACTGAGTTGAAGAGAGCCGCAGCCTGCATACGGTGAAGTTCAGCCCGACATGATCTGTGATATGGTTCATGAACCAAACATTTCTAACAAGACATTTTCTCCTCTCAGACCCGCAGAGATCCCATCCTGTCCTGGACAAAGTGTCTCCGCCCCAGGCTGCTCATCCAGAGGAGATTTGTCGAGATCTGTCAATCAAAGGAGCAGTTCGCCCCAGTCAGCTGGGTGACTGTCAGAGGTCCCACACTGCTTTCTTCACTAATGCCTGCTGCTGTCAGGCGTCACCTGAGCACACCGGGTCAGCATCGTTGTTATTGTTTCCAATTCAGCCAAGGTAGTTTGTCCTGAATTAACACCTTAGTGGGTGGGGTCATGGGTCAGAAGTCAGAACAACAGTAGATCTGGCTTCTTCCATCTCGTTTTTTTTACTTTCCTTGTTTTTCGTTTCATTCTCAAATCTCAGATTCTGTTTAAAATTTAGCAACGAAGACAAACGCTGATGATTCTGAGCGATGATATCTGGACACGTTAGCTTGTTCATCAGGGACGCTGCCTCAGCCTAGATCTGACGTGATTGTGTTTGTATTTTTGTTTCAGGGTTAACGATGAAGGCCTTCTCCTCCTCATCTTCTCCGCTCTCATCTTCTCAACTTTACTCGAGGTAAACTTTTATATCTATGTGCTCTGCACAGCCACTGAGCAGAGGCGTTATGTTTCCAGGTCGACTGGTCTGCTTAGAACACAACATTCAAAGTTCACACCCCTGAGAGAATCTCAAATTCTGACGCACATGTTCACTTGGCCTCACAGATGAACTGATCTCGATTTGGACTAGAAAGGTTTTTGGCCCTGGAACATCAACGTCAAGGTGCATTAACAAACATCTCAAGTCTGGCTTTAGAGAATTTCTTCACATTATTTTGAATGTAGTATATCAGGTTACCAGGTGGGGGTACAACCACAGGATTATGTTTGTTAAACTTCATTATTTGTTTTGAAATGTTTTCTGACAGAATCTGCTTTTCTCACAGTGTTTGTGGTGGATAACACTGTGACTTCAACCGTGTTCAAGTGACGATCATAATTCCTATGTGTGAGTATATCACAACTCACACAAATGTTAGTTGTTAATATTAATTTTGTTATTTTGATTCATTTGATCTTCATTTTAAAGCAGCAAAGTTTACATGACCTCAAGTGTCCAGAGAAAATGAAAATACTTCATTATTCTTAATTTTTTATGTGACAACTGTAGATTTAAAAACGATTTATTTTCTTTGAAATCACTAATACTGCTTTGAAAACTCTTCTCACACTGAGATGTTTGAAAGGAAAGTTTTTATCTGTAGTTTTGTGTCTTTCAGTCCTGACGGTCACGATGGGCGAGTGGAGGAGGGCAAGACGGAGGTGAGAGTCAAAAACCCCTGTAAAATGTCCCTCCATTCCATCGACTGCCAGCGAAAGACGTGACGTTAACGCTTTCCATTCTGTTTCTTAGACATCACATCCAGAAATGAGTAAACGAAGAAACGGAAGATAATTTCTAAACTGGAGGAGAGAAAGAGGAGAAGGTCTGATGGAAACTCTGTCAAAATATGTATCTCGGTCACTAAATGTTTGCATGTGAGTTGCTCTGCAAAGACCAAGGCTCTGAGCTCCGGAAAACATTTTTATAGCAAACAACTGTTTGAAAATTCTGCTGGAAAATCAGTGTGATGTTGCTTAGTATTTTACATCAAGTCCTCCCTGAAGGTCTCTGAATATTAAAGTCAGGTGGACGACTGAGAGAAAAGTCCAAGTGAATATGAAACTGTAAAATTGGAAATCGATGAGCCGAGAGTAGTTTTCGAACTGCTTGACAGTTTGTTTCTGATAAAATGCTGAAGGAACTCTGATCAACATGGCGACACGAGTCACTGTAGTTTAGATGGGAGATAAATAATAATCATCCAAATGTCCCTGATGTATTTTTAAAAGACTGTAAACACATATTCTGTTGATCTCAGCTGGAACTTGGCTTGTTTGGGTCCAAAGTGACAAAACCTCGATGTTCAGCGCCTTGAGAACAAATTCTCTGCAAAGAAAAGAAGAGAGAAACAACAGTGAGCTGCCGCTGAGTTTACATGCCTATTTAAAAAACACAAACGCACAAAACGTTCTAGTTTATCTACCTGGAATTTATATCTGCAGGAAACTGAACTGAGTTTACCCCCAAATGACAATATAAATAATTAATAATAAAGAAACAATCTCGTGCCTTTAAAAAAGTTCCACATTGAAATCTGGAATTTAAAGCAACACTGTGTAACTGTTACTGAGCAACAGCATTTCTGCAGCCACACATGGTGATTAGTTCTGTTGGGCTCTGTGTGCGAAAGGATGAGGGTTATGAATACTTCATATTTACACCTAATCATCAAACTCATTTTAATCAAGCTGGATGGTTGAAGGTAAACAAAGTGAAGCAGTGAATAGAGGAGGGCCCGAGACAGATTCTGGGAAACACCCATTCTGGGCATGTCATAGCACCTGATCTCTGAATCACTGCCTGTTTGTGTTTAGGTATGTGGGTCAGGGACCATTCTCATATTCACGGGCACTGAAATCCATCGAACTCACTTTTAATTGCTGCTTTAAAGAGTTAAAAGCTGCACGTGTTGCTTTAAAACTGCATCAGTCGATTTTTGTGTGAAACTGAAAATTCAGAGTTAACTTTGGACAAAAAATCCTTTTATAGTTTTTTACTGGTGGCAGCTAACTAGCATCAACACTCCAGTTACTTCTCCCTCACTGCTGTGAATTCACACTGACTGTGTGTTAAAATCTTAAATGTGATGTGATGTGTATCGTAATATTCACCAAAGTGCCAAATCGGTTGAAATCGGACACTTAGAAATGTTACATCACCTATATCAATGTTTAAACATCTATATAATGATATTTTTACTACTGCCAGTATGAGTATATCTTTGCATTTAAAGTTGCAAATGTTTTTATATGAATGATGGATCCGCTCCACTAAACTCTTTAGCTTCTTTCTAGCTCCTGGTTTTAGTTTTACAGCCAAAACTATGAGTCCGGAGTTTTTGAGGAGGTGGAGACTAAAACGTGAGCTAAAAGAGCTGAACACTGGGCATGAAACCCAGTTCTGTCACTGCCTGATGTGACAAACATGCAACTGTTTCATGTTGTTTTTATCTGCTGCCTCCTGGTGGCCAACAGTCAATTCATGCAGTTTAAATGATCAAAGTTGAATGTTTTTTTCTATTCAATACTTTTGAAGTTTCTGAAAGACATTTAAATATGAATTTTGATCTGATTGTTGTTACTGTACATGTTATACGATCCTACATACGTGAAATGTGACTTTCTTGTGACAGCACTATTACAACTGTTCATTTGAATTCCCCCTCTCTCTGTATCCATGTAAAGTCTCTGTGCTGAAAACTGTAAACTAAGTATTTTAATTTGGAAATTGAAATAATCTCTAGATGTCAGAAATGACCAAAACATTCACTAATGAACTGACTGCAGTGTTGATCACAGTTTCATCAGTAAATTGTCTAAAATCAGTGACTCACCAACCTTTTCGAGCCCAAGATCACTTTTCTTTAATCTGCAAACGCAGTTTAGACAAAACCCTGACATCTTCCAACAAACCCATTCTAGGAGGGCTAGTATTTATTATTTTGCACTTGTTGAAGGCTGAATGTACAAGAAACAAATATACACAAAGAGGCAGTTGTGCAACTTTTCTATTCAGTTTATCTATATTCAAATGAATATCAATTCATATTTACAATGCAAAATATGTAGCTTCTCAGTTCCACATCATGTTCTGTAGAGTAGAGCTACACAGCAGCACAATGTTTTTACATATAGGCTTTGATTTGGAATATGGCCACAAATATGATGTTATTACCTTGTATGAAAGAAGTCCCTTGTACTCCAATGAACAGTACCACACAGCATGAAGCCGTGTAGTAATTGCTCCTGCAAATATTTCACAATAAAAACTTTTAAACAAGGGGAATGGATATCATTAATGAACTTCTGAGTGTTTTTATTTTGGAAAAGGCTTACAGAAAGTGTTGCAACCATTTGTTTGTGATATAAATTCACTGATAACATTAAAACTCAAGTGAAAGATCATTTTCTGTTTATTCTAAGGTGAACCAAATGTTTATCTGTCTATGACACAAATGTATTTACAACACTTTCTCCGAACCTTGCTTCAAAGTAAAGCACTCCAAAGTTTCCCCTCTGAATCCACTCATTGTTCCAACGGCTTGATTGTTATCCACAGACCGAAGATGCTCGCTCTCAGGACCGGAGAGTCCTGACATCTGCAGTCTCCCTACATAATCCGACTTGTAGCTGAAGGAAATGCAGGAGATAAACCAGCAGCCTGACTTGGTTAACCCTAACCCGGGGTATATTCATTTAGACCTGGGACATATTCATCAGGATGCAGCCAGGTCTCAGTGAGGGACAATCTATTTTTGATCTGAGACTATTTACTAACTAAAATAGCCTTTGATGATAATGATTCATGTTTAAAAGACCACATTTAAAAGTTTTTTTCTCTGTGATCTTCCTGAAAAGACAGAGACTGAACATGCAGCGACTGGAGGTTTGTGGAGTTTCAGGAGGAAACTGCCTCAGTTATTCTCTCACAGGAGTTTCACTTTGTCTCCATCAGCTTTGAAATGAGATCCTGAATGAAGACAAGAACCGATCGGATTTATTCTTTTATTTCAACTTTCAGCTTCTTCACACATTAGATTCTCAATGCTTTATACATATATGAGATTTAAATGTATAATCACATGTATAAGAAACACACGTGATGAGAGCTGCAGGACAACCTCAGAGGACTCCGATCAGACACTCTCCAATGGAACTGCTGGTTCAGATCAGGAAAATCAAAAAGAACAGAAACCTACGCAGCAGCAGATCAATATGCCCGCTCACCTAAATATGTAAATACAACGAGGACGCAGGGATCTTACACTTTACAGAGATGAGCCGTGATAAAACAACCAGGTTCCACATTTGGCAATGTGACCAAACATCCCATAACACTGATGCTCTGTAAATCAACCAGAGTGCAGTTGGTCTGTTGGACATGTTGACGCTCTGAGTTCATTGATCACTTCATCAGTAAAGTCTGTTCAGTGACTCTTGTTCAGTGATTTCATGGACATATTAACAAGTTTGTTTCACCTCCGTCTCAAGGGGAAAAGAAAAGAACAAAGAATCATTCCCATTGATGAGGATCAGGATCAACACAGGTTCTAAAATATCACACAACCTGATTTCTACTTTTATCTAGGAAAACAGCAACATCAGTTCTTTCAAACACATTCATGTCAGTGTACTATAGATTTCTGTCTTTACAAAGTGAGAACTGAATATGTGTGATAAAGGAAGGTCAGTGTTTGATTGATAGCTGATCTTTTGTGCGAGCAGAAACGTCACCACTTACCTAACTTTGATCAACAAACATGGGAGACAAAAGAAGGCAAAGATTTACACACAGAATCTAAATCACTGCTTTTAATGACTCGGCTCATTTGAGTTTACAGAACTCAGCTGTGGATCCAGCAATAACTAACCCTAACTCCAGCATAGAGGCTGAGTGAATGTGGTCTGGACTCTGTGGAGGAGAGTCATGGGTGTCAGAGACGCTGTAGAAGGACAGGAACACCTGCACTGGGATCCAGGTACACTCCTATTCTGGAGGACAGAGGACCTGACACTGAGTGTTGATGCTGTTGTAATAAAAGCAGTAACTGTTTCCATCACAATATAACATCCAAGATTTATCATTGAATCCAAATCAAGATACATCTAAGCTCCTGCCTGCTGATATTCTGTGGCTGTGACTGCTACACGAACTACCTCCCACCTTCACCCCACCTCCACCTCCCAGTAACAACGTCCAGTCAGACTTTCACTCAGGACCTGACAACAACCAGTGAATCTGTCTAGGTGATCAGAATAAGCAAGAGACTGTCTTTACTCATATTTGTTACTTTTCTGTTTCCATCGATAATAACAGCTGTTTGTTTACTGTGTTTGGATCCGTGTGGATTTCCTGTGAATATCTTAAGAAGTCAGCTCTTGGTCTCTGGCTCTGGTTGTGGCAGAAACATCCACTTGAGACACAATCTGTAAAATCTCTGTCCCTGTCTCACCTAGAATGTCCTGTAGTCACCTCTGACCCGGGACACAGTTGCTGTCACACCCTCAAAGTACTCATAGAGGACGATCCTGATGCTGGGATGAGGGAGATTCACTGAGTGGGTGATGTGAGGGGAAGTAGAAACTGGTTGTGATCCTTGTGTCTGAGAGCTGCCCAGTTCATGGTCTTTCCTCTTCAGCTCAGTGATCTCCTGCTCCAGTCTCTCCTGAAGCCTCTGACTCGACTCACTTCCAGTTTCCTGCTGGGATCTGGATCTGCTTTCTTCACATCAGAGCTTCTTTTCTCCAGCAGACGGATCAGCTCAGTGAAGACTTTCTCACTGTCCTCCACTGCTTTATCAGCAGAACCATTGACTTAGCCTCCCTCCTCCTGCTGAAGCAGTTTCACATCTTTCTCTGTGTCCTGACCCTGCTGATTGTTTGTCTCCCTCAGCCCGAGCTCTCTGCCTCTCAGTCCTTTCTGCTGCAGCTGACACTGTGTCGTGGTCTTTATGTTCATCCACAGAGCAGAGATAACAGATGGGATGACTGCTGATCAGTGCTAGAACATCTTCATCACCTCATCGTGACGAGAGTGATGTTCTCCTGGAGCTTCCGAGGGCTCCACCAGCTTGTGCTTCTTCAATGGAGCTGACTGAAGATGAGGCTGGAGGTGTTTTCACAATAAGAGGCCAAACAATCAAACAGGACTTGAGAGTTTGAAGCCCCCAGTGCAGACATCACAGGCCACATCTTCAGGTCCAGCATAGCAGTGATCAGCAGGAGCAGCTTGGAGTCCAGTCTTCAGCTCCTCCACTAAACCAGCTAACATGGTGTTTTTCCTGTGACAGCCTCGGTGTGAAGGTCTCTCTACACTCAGGGCAGCTGTAGCTTCCTGTCTCCCTCCTCTTTGTCCCAGTGGGTGTTAATACAGTTTGTGACAGTAGCTGTGTCCACAGCCAGCCACCGGATCCTTCAGTAGATCCAGACAGATCGAACAGCAGAACATTTCTCTGTCCAGTTGATTTTCTTGTTGCGCCATTTCAGCTGGTGCCAGGAGACTGTAGAACAGGTTCACTTCCCTCTGAACAGATACAGATCTGCTCCTCCCCCTCTCGTTCACTCCCTGCAGTGACTCATCTCCACAGTTCAAGCAGCTTGTTGTTCATTGGTCCTTATAATTTACACATCTTAAGGAGGAGGACACAGACAATACTCCTGACTGGGAGGAGCTAAGGAAGCTTGAGGAAGAAGTTGCTGGTGTTTCAGGGATTTACTGCATTTCACTACGATGAGCTGCTTGTGAGTCTTTATCTGTGTTATGACATTTCAAAGTGAATAGTTGCACTGGGAACTGTCACATTCCAGCTCACAAATAGCACAGGTTGTAATATGAGTTTCGCAAAGTCATTGTAAGTTCTTTAGTGAAATAAACAAAATCAGCGTGCTTTTATATTTTGTCGTCTTTGATCGAGTGATTTCCTGAGGCCCAGTGACAGAGCTGAGAGCAAAGTAACCACATGAACAAGCAGCAAGTTGCAGCTAAAGTCCAGTGAAGATTTAAATCTGAGTCTGTTTGTTCACTCCTGTAACACTGATGCTGCTTTAGGCCAATGTTTAGAGAAGAGAAGAGCTTTCCACCAACACATGTGATTCAGCATCAGCTTCAGGCTGTAAACACAACATGGGAACATCAAGATAGATGAATGACTAATTACAAAGATGCTATGGCAAGAAAAAGAGGAGGAGCACGCCACTGACTGATGAGAGATTAACAACTACATCACTGTACTGCTAACGATTTAAATTTCTTCTCAGGGCTTTCCGTAGACGGAGGCTTCGCAGCTCGCTGGCCCGCCTCCCTCAGTGACGCCACAGAGAGCTGCCAGTCGTGCTGGGTGAGAAAGTCTTCAGCGCTCTTCGAACGACCAAACCAGAACCGGGACCAGGACCAGAAGACGAGCTTGCGGTCACAACTGGCCACGAGCAGCCAGCAGGTCCCTCGGCTTCAGACTTCGAGTCCTCCGGGTCGGATTGGGCAGCACTGAGCTTGGGAAGAGAGCCGCAGCCACAGAAGCACGGTGGGGAAACCAGCCAGACATGATTCGACATGGTTCACATGAACCAAAACATTTCTAATAACATTTTTCTCCTCTCAGACCCGATGAGATCCCATCCTGTCCTGGACACAAAGTGTCTCCAGGCTGCCTCTATCCAGGAGGAGATTTGCCTCTGAGATCTGTCAATCAAAGGAGGACCACTCCAGTCATTGGGTGGACTGTCAGAGGTCCCGCCTACCTCTGCTTTCTCTTCACTACGCCTGCTGCTGTCAGGCGCCACCTGAGTGACATTACCGGTCAGTACCGTTGTTATTGTTTCCCAATCTGAAGCCGCCGCAGTTTGTCCTGAATTAACACTAGTGGGTGGGGTCATGTGGGTCAGAAGTCAGAACAAATAGTAGATTCATTTCTTCCATCTCGCTTTTTTACTTTCCTTGTTTTTCGCTTCATTCGCAACCTAGATTCTGGTTTAAAATGCAGCAACGGGAGACAAACGCTGATGATTCTGAGCGATGATATCTGACACGTTAGCTTGTTCCACTGTGGATCGCTGCCTCAGCCCAGATCTGACGGATTGCTTGTATTTTTGTCAGGTTCACTTATGAAGGCCTTTTCCTCCTCATCTTCCTCCGCTTTCATCTTCGTCCTTACTGAGGTAAAACTTTTATATCTATGTGGCTGTGGCAACCAGCCACTGAGCAGAGGCGATGTTTCCAGGTCGACCGCCTGCTTGTGAACACACATCTGAAGTTCACCCCGAGAGAACTCTTTCAAATTTGACGCATGTTCACTTGGCCTCACAGATGAACTGATTCGGATTTGGATCAGAAAGGCTTTTGGCCTCTGAACATCAACGATTATATGCATTACCTAAATATCTCAAGTCTGTTTTAGAGAATTTCTTCACATTATTTCTTTTGAATGTAGTATATCAGGTTTACTAGGTGGCGCACAACCACAGGATTATGTTTGTTAAACTTCATTATTTATATTTAAATGTTTTCTGACAGAATTCTGTTTTTCCTTCGCTGCAGGTGTTTGTGGTGGAGTACGACTGTGACTTCAACCGTGTTCCATGACGACTATACTTTTATGTGAGTATCACAAACTCACACAAATGTTAGTTGTTAATATTAATTTCCATATTTGATTCATTTGATCTTCATTTTAAAGCAGCAAAGTTTACATGACCTCAAGTGTCCAGGAGAAAATGAAATACTTTATTATTCTTAACTTTTTTATGTGTCAACTGCAGATTTAAAACGATTTATTTTTGAAATCATCAATATCAGTTTTTAAAAACTCACACTGAGATGTTTGAAAGGAAAAGTTTTTTATCTGTAGTTTTTGTAGGTCTTTCTAGTCCTGATAATGTCGGGCCGATGGGCGCAGTGGAGGAGGGCGAAGACGGAGGTGAGAGCCAAAAACCCCAAAATGTCCCTCCATTCCACTGACCGCCAGCAAAGACGTAATCGCTAATGCTTTCTCCCGATTCTGCTTTGTACATCACATCCAGAAATGAGTAAACGAAGAAACGGAAGATAATTTCTGCAACTGGAGAGAGAGGAGAAGGTCTGATGGAAACTCTGTCAAATATGTATCCTGGCTACTAAATGTTTGTATGAGTTGCTCAAAGACCAGTTATTCTTGAGCTCCGGAAACATTTTATAGCAAAATAACTGTTTGTAATCAAGGAAAAATCTGTGATGTTGTTTTTAGTATTTCTTACATCAAGTCCTCCTGAAGGTCTCTGAACACAAGTCAGGTGGACGACTGAGAGAAAAGTCCAAGTGAAACATGAACGCAAAAATTGGAAAACATGAGCCGAGAAGCTGGAATCAGTTTGACAGTTTGTTTCTGATAAAATGCTGAAGAACTCGACCAACATGGCGACACGAGTCATCAGCTAGGATGGGAGATAAATAATAATCATCCAAATGTCCCTGATGTATTTTTTAAAAGACTGTAAACACATATTCTGTTGATCTCAGCTGAACTTATTTGTTTGGGTCCAAAGTGACAAAACTCTCAGATGTTCAGCCTGAGAACAAATTTCAGCAAAAGAAAAGAAGAGAGAAACAACAGTGAGCGTCACGAGAAGCTTCACGCCCATTTAAAAACACAAACGCACAAAACGCTCTAGCGAGACATCTACCTGGGAATTTATATCTGCAGGAAACTGAATTGAGTTTTATTCCAAAATGACAATATAAATAATTAATAAAGAAACAATCTCGTGCCTTAAAAAAGCCCACATTGAAATCTGGAATTTGAAGCAACACTGTAACTGTTACTGAGCAACAGCGCCCCCCTGCAGCCACATGGTGATTAGTTCTGTTGGGCTTGTAAAAGAAAGTGATGAGGGTTAGTGAACATTTCATTTATACCAATCATCAAACTCACTTTAATCAAGCTGATGGTTAAAGGTAAACAAAGTGAAGCAGGAATAGAGGAGGGCCCGAGATAGAGCCTTGTGGAACACCTCTATTCTAAAATGTCATAGCACCTGACTTTTTGAATCACTGCTTGTTTGTTTCAGGTATGTGGGCTGGGGACCATTCTCCATATTCACGGGCACTGAACCATCGAACTCACTTTAATCAAGCTGCTGCTTTAAAGAGTTAAAGTTGCATCGTGCTGCTTTAAACTGCATCAGGTCGGGATTTTTGTGTGAAACTGAAAATCAGAGTTAACTTTGGACAAAAACTTTTATAGTTTTATCATGCAGCTAACTAGCATCAACACTCCAGTTACTCTCCTCACTGTTGTGAATCACACTGATCAGGTGTTCTTAAATGTGATGATGTATTCGTGTTTATTCACCAAAGTGCCAAATCGCTGAAACTGGACACCAGGAAATGTTACATCACCTATACTGTCGTTTAAAATCTATAACGATATTTTTACTAATGCTGTGCATGAATTTGCATATCTTGCATTTAAAGCTGCAAATGTTTTTATATGAATGATGTGATCCGCCCACTAAACTTCCTTTAGCTTCTTTCAGTCTGGTTTTAGTTTTACAGCCAAAACTATGAGTCCGACTTTTCTGAGGAGGTGGAGACTAAAAACGGAGCTAAAAGAGCGAACACTTGGGCATGAAACTCCAGTTCTGTCACTGCCTGATGCATAAACATGCAACTAGTTTCATGTTGTTTCTTTATCTGCTGCCTCTGGTGGCCAACAGTCAATTCATGCAGCTTTAAATGATCAAAGTTGGAATGTTTTTTTTTTTCTATTCAAATACTTTTGGAAGTTTCCTGAAAGACATTTAATATGAATTTGATCTGATTGTTGTTACTGTACATGTTGTTAATGATCCTGTACATAATGTGAAATGTGATTCTCTCTCTTGTGACAGCACTCCTATTACAACTGTTCATTTGAATTCCCTCTTCTGTATCCATGTAAAGTCTCAGCAGCTGAAAACCCAGAAACTACATTTTAATTTGAAATTGAAACAATTTTGATGTCAGGTAAATGACCAAAACATTCACTAATGAACCGACTGCAGTGTTGATCGCTGTGCTTCATCAGTAAATTGTTCAAACTAGTGATCACCAAGTCCTTTTCGAGCCCAAGATCACTTTTAATTCCAAACGTAGTTTGAGAGCTAAAACTCCTGACATCTTCTAATAAACCCACTTAGGAGGGTCATATTTATTATTTTTTGCAATTTCTGTTGAAGGCTGAATGTACAAGAAATAAAATATATACAAAGAGAGGCAGCTAGCAACTTTTTCTATTCAATGACGATATTCCAATGAATATCCCCATATTTACAATGCAAAATATGTAGCTTTCTCAGTTCCACATCATGTTCTGCAGAGGAGCTGCTACAGCAGCACAATGTTTTTACATATAGGCTTTGGATTTGAATATGGCTACAAATATGATTATTGCCTTGTATGAAAGAAGTCCCTTGTAATTCAATCAAATACCAGTACTATTAACAGTATGAAGCCATGTGTAGTAATGTTCTGCAAATATTTCACAATAAAAACTTTTAAAACAAGGAATGATATCATTAACAAATTCTGAGTGCTTTATTTTGAAAAGGCTTACAGAAAGTGTTGCAACCATTTGTTTAGATATAAATTCACTGTAGATAAACATTAAAACTCAGGTGAAAGATCATTTTCTGTTTATTCTGCTGAACTAAAAATGTTTATCTGTCTATGATAATAATATGTATTTACAACACTTTCCAACTCCTTTCAAAGTAAAAGCACCCAGCTGCCACCTTCTGAATCCACTCATTTGTTCCTAACGGGCTTTTGATTGTTATCCATGGACCGGAAGATGCCTGCCAGACCGAGTCTCTGACATCTAGTCTCCTACATGCTAATCCGACTTGTATTGAAGGAAATGTAAGGAGATAAACCAGCAGCTCAGACGCCTGGTTAACCCTAACCCGGGGAGTATTCATTTAGACTGACATATTCATCAGATGCAGCCAGGTCTCAGTGAGGGACAATAAATCTATTTTTGATCTGAGACTATTTCATTAACTAAAATAGCCTTTGATGATAATGATCTTGTGTTTAAAAGACCACATTTAAAAGTCTTTGTTTCTGTGATCTTCCTGAAAAGACAGAGACTGAACATGAACACTGAGGTTTGTGGACTTTCAGGAGGAAACTGCCCCCAGTTATTCTCTCACAGGAGTTTCACTTTGTTCCATCAGCTTTGAATGAGATCCTGGAATGAAGACAAAAGAACCGATTGGATTTATTCTTTATTTCAACTTTCAGCTTCTTCACATTAGATTTCAATGCTTTATACATATATATAAGAGATTTAATGCATAATCACATGGTAAGAAACACGATGAGAGCTGCAGGACAAAACCTCAGAGGGACTCTGGTCAGGACACTGTCCAATGGAACTGCTGGTTCAGATCAGGAAAATCAAAGAACAGAAACCTCTACGCAGCAGCAGATCAATATGCCTGCCTACTAAATATGTAAATACAATGAGGACGAGTGGATTCACACTTTTACAGAGATGAGCCGTGATAAAAACAAAATCCAGGTTCCACATTTACAATGTGACCAAAACATCCCATAACACTGATGCTCTGTAACCAACCAGAGTGCAAAGTTATCTGTTGGACATGTTGACGCTCTGAGTTCATTGATCACTTTACTCAGTAAAGTCTGTCTAGTGACTCTTGTTCAGTGATTTCATGGACATACAATCAGTTTGTTTACCCACTGCCTCACATGTGGAAAAAAGAACAAATAATCATCTCATTGATGAGGATCAGATCAATACAGGTTCTAAAACATCACACAACCTGATTTCTACTTTGATTTAGAAAACAACAGCAACATTAGTTCTTTCAAACACATTCATGTCAGTGTAATTATAGATTTCGTCTTTACAAAGTGAGAACTGAATATGTGTGATAAAGGAAGGTCATATTGATTGACAGCTGATCTCTGTAGCGGAGTAGAAACGTCACTAATGATTTAACTTTGATCAACAAACATGGAGACAAAAGAAGTTAAAGATTTAAACACAGAATCTAAATCACTGCTTTTAATGACTCGAGTCTATATGAGTCTGCCACAACTCAGCTGTGTCTCCATGGATAAATCAGACTCCAGCATAGAGAGGCTGAGTGAATGTGGTCTGACTCTGTGGGAGGAGGAGTCATGGTGTCAGTGACGCTGTAGAAGGACAGAACACTGCAATTCGTGGATCCAGGCACACCCTACTGTGGAGGACAGAGGACCTGACACTGAGTCCTGATGCTGTTGTAATAAAAGTTATAACTGTTTCTACAACAATATAATGACCAAGATTTATCATTGTATCCAACCATTCATCTGAGTCTCCTGCTCTGCTCATATTCTTGTATGTGATCACATCAACAACTCTTCTCCCTTCCCCACCTCCACCTCCCAGTAACAACGTCCAATGACTCCCTTCACTCAGACCTGACGCCAATAAGTGAATCTGTCTGGGTGATTAGAATAAGACTGATCTTCTCATACGTGTTACTTTTTCTGTTTCCTCTAAGATAATAACAGCTGTTTGTTTGCTGTGCTCTGGATCCAGGTGATTTCCGTGAATATCTTAAGAAGTCATCTCTGTCTTCTGGCTCTGCTGTGGTAGTAAAACATCCACTCTGAGACACAATCTGTAAAATCTCTGTCTCTGTCTCACCAGAATGTCCTGTAGTAGACCTCTGACCTGGGACACAGCTGCTGTCACGTCTCAAAGGAACCACAGAGGACTGGATCCCATGCTGGATGTAGAGTGTGTAGATCCACTGAGAGTGGTGACAGTGAGGGTAAAGCGGGGTAGAAACTGGCTGTGATCCTTCGTGTCTGAGAGCTGTTTCAGTTCATGGTCTTTCCTCTTCAGCTCAGTGATCTCCTGCTCCAGTCTCCTGAAGCCTCTGACTCGACTACTCAGCTCTCCTGTTGACCTGATCTGCTGCTTCACATCAGAGCTTCTTTCTTCAGCAGACGGATCAGCCTGTGCAAGATCTCTCACTGTCCTTCACTGCTTTATCAGCAGAGCCATTGACGGCCTCCTCCTCCTGTTGAAGCAGCTTCACTGCCTTTTCTGTGTCCTGACTCTCTGCTGGATTGTTTGTCTCTCAGCCCGAGCTCTCTGCCTCTGGTCCTTTTCTCTGCTGCAGCTGACACTCGTGTCATGGTCTTTATGTTCATCTTCAGAGAAGAGATAATAGATAAGCACTGGGTTGATCAGTGCGGCAGAACATCAGTCATCACCTCAGCTGTGGACGAGAGCAGATGTTCTCCTGAGCTTCTCCGAGGCTCCACCGCTTGTGCTCTTCAATGGAGCTGACTGGTGATGAGGCTGAGTGTTTTTTCAAGAGGCCAAACAAACCAAACAGGACTTGAGAGCTTTCAGTTTTCCCAGCAGCAGACATCACAGGCCACATCTTCAGGTCCAGCAGAAAGTGATCAGCAGGAGCAGCTTGGAGTCCAGTCTTCTTCAGCTCCTCCACTAAATCAGCTAACATGGTGTTTTTCCCCAGGACAGGCCTCAGGAAGGTCTGTCTACACTGAGGGCAGCTGTAGCCTCTCTGATCCCCATTGTCCCAGTGGGTGCTAATACAGCTCATACAGTAGCTGTGTCCACAGCCAGTAGTCACTGATCCTTCAGTGGATCCAGATCGAACAGCAGAATCTTTCTGTACAGTTGATTTTGCTGCAAACATTTCATGGTGCTGAGACTGTAGAACAGTTTCACTTCCTCTGAACAGCAACAGATCTCTTTGCTCTCCTCTCTCGTTCACTTCCTGCAGTGACTCATTCTCCCACAGTCTGCTGTGTTTGTTGTTCATTGGTCCCTTACACTCTACACATCTGTGAAGGAGGAGACATGGTGACATGTCCCACTGGGAGGAGCTTGGGTTGTGTTTGAGGAAGAAGTTGTTGTGTTTCATGTGATTTACTGCATTTCACTACGATGAGCTGCTTGTGCTCATTCTGTGTTAGCACATTTCAAAGTGAATAGCTGCTCTGGGAACGGTCACATTCAGTCACAAACAGCACAGGTTGTAATAAGAGTTTCAGTAAAGTCATTAAAGTTCTTAGTGAAATAGTAAAAACAAAATCAGCGTTATATTTTGTTGTCTTTGGATCGAGTAGTTTCCTGAGGCCCAGTGACGAAGCTGAGAGAGCAAAGTAACCACATGAACAAGCAGCAAGTTGCAAGCTTAAAGTCTCAGTGAAGATTTAAATCTGAGTCTGTTTGTTCACTCCTGTAACACTGATGCTGCTTTCAGGGCCACGAGGAGAAGAGAAGAGCTTCCACTAACACATGTGATTCACATCAGCTTGCACAAAACACAACATGGGAACATCAAGAGTAGATGAATGACTAATTACAAAGATGCTATGGCAAGAAAAGAGGAGTACGCCACTGACTGATGAGATTAACAACGACATCAATACTGTCATGATTAAACTCTTCTTCTCAGGGTTTTCCGCTCAGACGGAGGCCTCGCAGCTGGCCCGCCTCCTCAGTGACGCCACAGAGAGCTGCCAGTCGTGGCTGGTGAGAAACGCCAGGGGCGCCTCTTCTCGAACGGGACCAAACCAAGAACCGGGACCACAGGACCGAGAAGACGAGCGGTGGTCAACCGGGCCACGACAGCCAGCAGGTCCTCGGCCGACGCAGTCCTCCTGTCGGATTGGGCAGCACTGAGCTGGAAGAGAGCCGCAGCTTCACATACGGTGAAGTTCAGCCAGACATGATTCGACATGGTTCATGAACCAAAACATTTCTAACAAGACATTTTCTCCTCTCAGACCCGACAGAGATCCCATTTTTTACTAATGCTCTGCATGAATTTGCATATCTTTGCATTTAAAGCTGCAAATGTTTTTATATGAATGATGGATCCGCTCCACTAAACCTTTAGCTTCTTTCAGCTCCTGGTTTTAGTTTTACAGCCAAAACTATGAGTCCGGAGTTTTTCTGAGGAGGTGGAGACTAAAAACGGAGCTAAAAGAGCGGGAACACTGGGCATGAACCCAGTTCTGTCACTGCCTGATGTGACAAACATGCAACTGTTTCATGTTGTTTCTTTTATCTGCTGCCCCCTGGTGGCCAACAGTCAATTCATGCAGCTTTAAATGATCAAAGTTGAATGTTTTTTTTCTATTCAACACTTTTTGAAGTTTCCTGAAAGACATTTAATATGAATTTTGATCTGATTGTTGTTACTGTACATGTTGTTAATGATCCTGTACATAATGTGAAATGTGATTCTCTTCTTGTGACAGCACTTATTACAACTGTTCATTTGAATTCCCCTCTTCTGTATCCATGTAAAGTCTCTGTGCTGAAAACCGTAAACTACATTTTAATTTGAAATTGAAACAATTCTGATGTCAGAAATGACCAAAATATTCACTAATGAAATCCGACTGCAGTGTTGATCGCTGTGCTTCATCAGTAAATTGTCTAAATCAGTGATCACCAACCTTTTCGAGCCCAAGATCACTTTTTAATTCCAAACGTAAGCCGAGAGCTAAAACCCTGACATCTTCCAACAAACCCACTTAGGAGGGTCATATTTATTATCTTTTGCAATTTCTGTTGAAGGCTGAATGTACAAGAAATAAATATACACAAAGAGAGGCAGTTGTGCAACTTTTTCTATTCAATGACGATATTCAAATGAATATCAATTCATATTTACAATGCAAAATATGTAGCTTCTCAGTTCCACATCATGTTCTGCAGAGGAGCTGCTACTGCAGCACAATGTTTTTACATGTAGGCTTTGATTTGAATATGGCCACAAATATGATTATTGTCTTGTATGAAAGAAGTCCCTTGTACTCAAATAAATACCAGTACTACACAGTATGAAGCCGTGTGTAGTACTGCTCCTGCAAATATTTCACAATCAAAAAAACTTTTTAAACAAGGGAATGGATATCATTAACAAACTCTGGCGTGCTTTTATTTTGAAAAGGCTTACAGAAAGTGTTGCAACCATTTGTTTGTGACATAAATTCATCAGATAAACATTAAAACTCAGGTGAAAGATAATTTTCTCTGTTTATTCTGCTGTGAACCAAAATGTTTATCTGTCTATGACACAAATGTATTTACAACACTTTCCGAACCCGTTTCAAAGTAAAAGCACTCCAGCGTTTCACCTTCTGAATCCACTCATTTGTTCCAACGGGGCTTTGATTGTTATCCACAGACCGGAAGATGCTCGTCTTCAGACCGGAGAGTCCTGACATCTAGTCTCCTACATAATCCGACTTGTATTGAAGGAAATGCAGGAGATAAACCAGCAGCTCCGCCGCCAGTAGCGGACACACGGCGCGTGTGAACAACAAACAACCGACACACAGACAACCGACACACAGCTGATCTGCGGCGCGACGACAGACAGAGTCCAGAGAGTTCGTGGGATCGACAGTGAAGACTGGCAGATCGACCGGTAGATCGCGATCGACGGGTTGGCGACCACTGCTCCACATTGTGCCACTTTGCCGTCGCAACAGTTGCCCCGCAAATGAGACACACACATTTTTCTTTCACTGTCGTAAAAAATAACTCTTCCTCCCAATCATTATGAAAATAGAATGTTTTCTTTCGCTTTTCTGCCATGTTTTCTTTAGTTTGGGGGTAAAAACCACATCTAGCTCGCCATCGTTGCTGCTCCCGCTAGCTTGTCTCAGCATAGAGTGAGATGGCAGTTTGACTTTTTTTAATTTAGAGCATGCCTTGCGGGCGACTCGCGGGGTCCCTGCGGGCGACCAGGGGCCCACGGTCACCGTGTTGGCTACCTGTGGTCTAAATGAACAAACAGTAGTAGTTTCTCTGTTGGCCTTTTGATGGCGCCGGGTTTTAGGATTTAACATTTACAGTACTTGGTGCATTGTTTTGTTTTATCTAAGTTAAAGTCAGAGTTTATCATGTATTAAAACCTTGTTAAAAGGAAACCAGTGTATTTCTGTGACCTCTGTACTTCAGTTCCTCCAGAATGTCCATCGCCCCCTTGTGGCTGGCAGCAATACAGGTCATTAACCCAGCCTCCTCCATGTTAGCTGATGGGATCAAACTAAAACAATCAAAGTAGACGTTAAATAAATGTTTCTGTCAGTTCATGTTGTTCTTATTTCACCGATGTTTGTTCAAGTGTTTCTGATCAGTTGATATAAAACAGGCTGAGATTTCATGATTGACAGCTGAGACTGACTCCTGATAGGTAGATCATGTGCATGGGCGGGACCTTGGTACAGCGGCTCGATCCCCCGATCACCGCTGCACAGACTCTGACTCCAAATGACGCCATCAGGGCCGACTCGGGTCGGATAGCGATCTGATCCCACCAGAAAACCACATGTTGATACCAGATCTGAAATCCAGCTCCACAGATGCTCAGCAGCTGTTCAGGTCTGGTCTGTTGTTTTGTCCATTCACTGCACGTGTGGCTCCACTGGGATCTGACCCCTGACCTTTAACCCCCCCACCATCATTGTCCCTGTAATGTCGGCGGCCCTCGTTTGTCTCCTGCATGGACAGTGATGTGTCGTCGCAGGTGGCTGCCTGATATAAACGTCTTGCCACAGTACAAACACCTGAACTGTTTACAGTCTGTGTGGACGGTCATGTGGACCTTCAGAGAGCCCGACTGAGCGAAGCGTTTGCCGCAGTGGACGCAGCCGTAGCGTTTCTCTCCGGTGTGGACGCTCTGGTGGCGTTTCAAGTTGCTGGAGTCGGAGAAGCGCTTGCCGCATAGCGAGCAGACAAATGGCTTCTCGCCGGTGTGGACCCTCATGTGGGTCTTTAGGTTCTTCAGGCAGGCCAGAGTTTTACCGCAGCAGTTACACACAAACGACTTCCCCCCGCCGTCCTCTCCGCTCTGGACCGCAACTCTGCTGACCCGACCCTGATGTCTCCACCTGTCCCTCCTGATGAAAGCAGCCCGTCTCTCCGTCACCTCTGTTCTCACTGGCTGTTGAGGCTTGTCTGTGGCTAGTGGCGCCCTCTGCTGGTTGTCTATGAACACTGCGGGCTGCTGGAGCTCTGCTGCAGACGGGCTCGTCTCACTGGCGTTGAAAGTAAAGCTGCTGCTGCTGCCCGAATCGGAAACACTCAACTCACTGGTGTTCAACACGTACGAGCAGCCGGGATTCTCCCTCGGAGGATTCTGGGTAGCGCGGGGGCCATGTTGGAGCTGTGGCTCGTACATCAGACATTCATAACTGCCGGCTTCGAGCCCCCGGCTGGTGTTCGGGGTGTTTGGGCCTTCGCCTGCCGCTTCCTGTTCGGTCAGCGGGTGCAAAGGTTCTGTCTCCGTCTTCTGTTCTTCAACAACACGACAAAAAACAGCTGAAGAGAAAGAGAATCAGAATATCACAGATTACATTTATCCACAAGTGGACGTTTACCAGTTTAAAATGTTGACCCTACAGGAAGTGAACCTGGCCAGCTCCACCTTCACAATAAAACTATACAACTAAAGATCTGTTGCCCTTGTCTGGAATCAAAGTTTTCCTTAGAATCCTTAGTTTTCCCAATTTCTAGTTAAGTTCAAATAGAATTGGAATCTCATATATGTTCTATTACAATATGATTTTTTTCTGTGTAGAGAATGTGCTTCCCTTTGTGTCGGTGTAGGGAGCGCTTGATTCGAGTCCTCACAGCAAAATGCTCTGCATGGAAGGTTATGAGGAGTATGGTTATGGAAGTAATTGTTTGTAAAGATGGTTTCTGTCATTTCAGGTCCTTCTTATGTTTTTTCAAGTTGTTTCTGATCAGTTTGGTTTTAATTCCTTTTTCATGATATAAAAACGGGCTGAGACGTCATGATTGACAGCTGAGACTGACACCACGGCACAGACTGACTCCTAATGACGTCATCACCCCAATATGGCGACACGTACAACTGGAGGAAGTGGAGAAGTCGTCCATCTTTATCTACAGTCATAGGTTGCATGTTCCCCGTCGATGTATTCAAACTGAACTCACTGCTCTGCTCGGACTGGGACCAGGACTCGTCATCGCTGTCGTCCTCCACTTTGATCACCGCCATCGTCAGGACGACCGATTCAACAGCAGCAGGCTGCGATCAGCGGAGAGAGGGATGAGAAACGGATGAAGGACGGTGTCAGGAGAGGAGGAGGTGAAGAAGGAACTCTGCTACCTACCGTTACTGGAGCGGTGTCCTGTCCAGAGTCAGGGAGCGCTTCCTGAGGAGCCCCCCCCGACACCACCACTTCACCTGGAAGACAGTTTCAGTGAAGTTTGAACGTGAGGGAAACATTTTACTAAACAACTGATTCCAAACAAAGTTACTGAGAAATTAAGCATCATTCGTTTTTTTGTCCCTTTTCATTCATGTTCACTTTTTAATGGTTATTGTCCCACAATGCAATGCACACAGGAAGCGAAGGAGCTGTCTTAAAGGAAGAGAGAATGTGTGATACAACAGGGTAAGTTCACTGCATTTATATTATTATTATATAACGATAAATGATATCATTCGCAGTGTTTCATATGAAATAGAGACAACAAGATATTTGTGTTGAAAAAGATCTACAGCTTTTAACTGGGTCTCGTGTTCTTCTTCAGCAGAGGAACTTCAACCCAGGACATCAAATTAACCATACGAACAATATTCACTTTTTTCTCTCACGCTGCTCATCCTCCTACCTTGTGTCGTCTTTACAATGTTAGCTAACATTTTTGTGACTGTTTAGCTTAGAGAAAAATTAATGTTTTTTAAACATCTATTTTTGCGCTACTTTTCTGACCAACATGCAGTTTTTCCGGAAGCTACGCAAACACGACTGAGTGTCGCTCTATCCACTGCGTATTGAAATTAGCGTTTGTTGTTGGTTGGAAACCTATGTCAAGGTGCATTACCGACTTTGTTTTATGTTTTTTAACAGTTTTGAAGGTTGTGTAATGTTTATTTAACAACACTTTTTTTGTATTTGTTTTTCTGCAACGGCTTGTAACTTTTTTTGGCAACTATTTCTAGCGTGTTTTATTTAAACGTTTTTTTCGAACGTTTTTAACATCTTTTTTTCTAACGGTTTCTAGCGCGTTTTTCTCCTAACGGATTTTAACGGTTACCTGCTGGTGCTCGGTTCCCCCTCGGGTCGTTGCCTTGGTGACGAGCAGGCGGCTGCGCTCGAGCGCGGCCTCTCGCGTGCGGCAGCGCGGCGCCGCTGGCGGCCACGGCGGCGCGCAGTGCGGTCGCGCGGGCGGCGCGCAGCTCCACGAGCCGCAGCTTCCTGCGCAGAGCCTCGTTTTCTTTGCGGCTCCGCGAGATCTCGAGCTGCAGCAGCGAGTAGCCTCCGTCCACCAGCTCGCAGATCTCCGCCACCGCCGCGTTCGCCAGCACCTCCATGATGGCGGCCAGCTGCGCGTGCAAGGCGGCGGACATGTCTCAACCCTGCGCGTGCGTCGTCGTCTCCACGCGATCCAAATGCTCAGGCTCGTGACGGTTACAGAGCACGAGACCACACGCGCTCGCTGTGCGTGAGCGATGTGGAGGTTTGTTCCCACCCGGCGTGAACGGATCCGACTTAAACCCGGAAGTGACGCGGCGGACACAAACAAAACACTCGATCACTACGGAAGCCGAGTCAGAGCGCGCATGTGCGAAAAAAACACGTCTCACCTGAACGTGTCAAATACCAAGTGACGTCATTCTCACGTCGGATCCGAAGTCATGATCGTTTTCGACAAATAATCGTTCGTCTGGAAAAATGTTTGAAAATAGAAAAAAATATGTTTTCTATAACATGTGTTTACTGTCATTAAGGAAAACATGTAGAAATTAAGAGTTAGGAAACAAGATCATTTGGGTTATTTAACTTTTTATTAATTACTTATTTTCGTTTTGTGATCATGTCTTATAGTTTCCCACGTCTTAGTCGTATCTATATCTATATAAATATACATTTTATCCCATTTTGTGTGGAACAGTCAAGTTCCAAAATAAAGCACAGGCCTCTAACATGAAGTGTTAACCACACATCTTGCACCGAGAATCATACTTCATGAAATTTAAAGTTTAAACCGAGACACCGTCAGTAGTTTATTATCTGATCAGCTGGAAACAAATTCAAACTTATTTTTAGAGCGAATTATCTCATCACAATAAAACAAAACACTTTTCTCCTTTGATTTCTCTGGAAAACAGTTTAATCGTACAAGAAAAAAGATTAAAATAAAATTACTGCTTCAACAAAGTTTAATAAACTACAACATTGGACATTTTTATATCTTAAATTCCTCAAGAGAAATTTGAATTCACCTTCAACAAACCCATTAACCAATACAAAACGATTCCACACTTTTATTAACAGGAAAGGCCGACTGCATTTATGTGTTTAGCTCTTTACACAACCATCAGCCTTTTTTATAAAACACTGATCTGTACACAAAAGTTAAACTTTGAAGTGTCACTCTAAAATAAGAATGAGATACTCTAAACTGGGGATTCTTTTCTAAAAGAATTCTATAAAACAAATGTGGCGCTGTGGCTGAGGGGTAGAGCGATCGTCCTCCAGCCAGAAGAATGGTGGTTCGATCCCTGCATGCCGAAGTGTCCTTGGGCAAGATGCTGAACCCTGACTGGCCCCTCATAAATGTTGAATGCACTAATTGTAAGTCGCTTTGGATAAAAGCATCAGCTAAATAACATGTAATTTCATAAAAATCAATCATTCAGTCATCATCGTGTTAAAAGACAGAAAAACGTTTTTCTGGTAAAATTATAACAATTATTTCTTCATGATCCCAAATGATTATTAGGTGAAAACCGCCGGGGCTCATTTTGCTCCTGCACCATTCAATAACTGAACGTTGTATTTACAGAACACACTCATTCCCTTTGACGGTTGGGTGACATTTCTTCATGTGTAACTTGAGGCTGTACTTGACGATGAAGCTCCTGGAGCAGAACGTGCACGCGTACGGCCGCTCTCCGGAGTGAACGCTCAGATGCGACTTCAGGTGCGCCGACTGGGTGAACTTCTTGCCGCACTGACAGCAGCTGAACGGCCTCACTCCCGTGTGGATACGCATGTGAACGTCTAGGTTCTGGGACGTCGCGTACGTCTTGTTGCACATGGAGCATATGAAGCGCTTCCCTAAGCAGTCGCTGCTCGGCTGCCCGACCTGGGATGGACCGGACGGGTCCCTGTAGAGGGCGTAGTTCATCATGTCAGCGTCCTCATACTCAAACGCAGAGTTGCTGCTCTCAGAGAGTTGGCAGTCTGTGGAGGTCGATCCCGAAACGCTGATCAGCTTCAGCCCGAAACCATCAACATCCACGTTTTCATTCTGGTGAAACTGAGGAAACGGCATCTGACTCTTTGAGTGTTTGGACCACGTGAGACTGAGATCCATTTCCCCTCTGTTGGTCGGAGACTCGATCAGAGAGCCGCTCCCAAAATAAGTCTGTCTGTTTGAGCTCGGAGAAATCATCGAGCACTCCTGATGGACCAGGTGGACGTCTGGGTCCATTTGTGAGGAGTCAGCCTTCACCTCCTCGCCGCCAAACTGACCGGAGCAGCCCGGCTCGCTGCGAGGGGAGTCCAGAGTGTAGACGACCACGCTCGTCTTCGGCGTCCCCGCGGTCAGTTTGGAAGTTTTCAGTGTGAGCTGCTCGGAGGACGACTGCTTCTCCGCCTCTTCGTGTCCCGGCCAGCGTCTCTTCACGCTTCGGCTGACCGGAGTCGAAATGGCAGCCTCTCTGGTCACAGCCATCGTTTTGTTATCTGAAGGGTAAAAAATGTATTGTTCACCATTGCTTTATAAAAAAATAAGAAAAGTCATCATCCTTCTTTGAATTTGCCGTCTTTTGGTATATATCCATAAATTCCCTACGGACAACCTGCATGTACCTTCGTCAAAGGTGTCGTTACTGTCCGAGTCTTCATCTTTGATCAACACCACCTCTGGAAGCTGTGGAGGATGAACAACCGGATAAATTATGTCACATTTGTTATATCTGGACATTTGCAATAAAGTTTATTAAAATACATTTTAACAGGATAAAATGTCCACTGAGCTCTGATTGGCTGAACTCATCCTTAAGGTTCATTCAAATTTTGAGAAAATTGACTAACAAAAACAAGCTGCAGCCAAATGATTCACTAATAAACTAGAATGTTCCTCAGCTCATTCCTCCACAGAGACTCCACAGTCCTTTAAATTCAATCAAGTAGTTATCACTACTTTTAAAACCAATTTAAGCCGTTTTCAGACTTGAGCTCCAGGTGGAATCCAGAGACTCGTCTCCAGAGACTCGTCTCCAGAGTTTGTGTTTCACAGCTGAACAACACAGCATCAGATCCTCCTCCTGGTTCAGGTGAGAGGGGGGGCAGCCGGGTGCAGCAGACAGAGACAGGAAGTGATGTGTTACCTCTGCTGCAGAGGTCACGTGATCATGTTGACATCACCTGACACCTTCAGCTCTGATCACCAGGAACTCTCCTCACATCTTCCTCTGTGTCTTCATCGTGTGTGTCAGCACTTCTTCACCAGAGAGTTGTTTGAGTTTCTTCATGTTTGTGTCACGTGTTAGAAGCTCCCCCACTCACTCAGTGAATTTGATGTGTTGTGCTATTGTTTGTATTATATTGTGTGTTTATCTTTGTATAGTCTTGTGTTGTCCTCTTATCCTGACCTGCTAACAGGCTACATGTGAAGTAGCTTGAAGCTAGTATCTGGTACACTGCTCCCTTAATGGGGATCATGTTTTTGTAAGAATGTATCTTAGATTATTTACAACATAATGCTGATGAGTGCTGTTCTACCCCCCGCCCCCGCTGTGTGCTCACCTCCTCCCGCTGAAGCCCCGCGGCTCCTCCGTCCCGCCGCGGAGGTGTCCCCGCCTCATGGGACACCTCCGCGGCCGCTTCGACCTCCGGCTCCGCCGCCTTCCCCCCGCCGCCGCTGCCCCGGACCACGATGGACTCGATGAGGTGCAGCTTCTGCTTCAGGTCCTCGTTCTCCCGGTGGCTGCGGCTGATCTCCAGATGCAGCTCCGCGTAGCCCTCGTCCACCAGCTCGCAGATCTCCGCCACCGCCGCCGCGGTCAGCGCGGCCATGATGGCGGACAGCTGCTCCTGCAGCGCTTTGCTGGTGAGAGCGGACATCCCGCCGCTCCGGGGGAAACCAGGCCGAGCTGCCGCTGCTCCTCACCGGCCCGACAGCCGCTGGACGAGCCGCACCGAGAACCGTCAGGACACCGACACCGTCCGGTCCGTCCGCATGAAACTACAAAGAACTACAGCTGACGGCGTTTCCTGTTTCCGCCCATCACACTTCCGGAGACTTCAAAATAAGAGCCCGCTGCTGTCCAGTCAAGTTAGTTTACTAAGATCAAGTCAATTTGCGGAAGTCAAGTTATTCTAGATATAAATAATTACATTAAAATAATTATACATATTTATTAGGAAAATGAAATGGTAAATTTAAAAAGAGATAGAACCATAGGAAGTAAAACGAATGAATCCGCCTGTGAGTGTTTCAGTGGTGGAGCTTCCTGGTTCTTCTCCACTCTGTGCAAATGAGGAGGCAAATCAAACATTTGCTTCCTGTGGCGAGAAAAATCCCAGCGAGGCTTCACTTGTAGTTTTGAACCCTCTCCGGACTTTGTGTGTCCTGACGCTTCTATGTGTGTGACAATGTCCACACAATGTCCAACAGAAACACAAACACTGTCCACACAACAGAAACACAATCGACCCACACTGCTTCCACTGTTTTCTCATTCACACATTGTTCAAACACACGAACGACAGATTTACTGCTTTTACTTTGTCCTATGTGATAATAAACTGAATTCATGTCTCGTTGGACGTGGAACTTGTATTTTCAGATATTTCATAAATCAAACAAATTATTTTGTATTAAACATTATTGACTCTTAAATTATTAATGAAAATATCCATAAGTCGCTTTTTAAAAATTGAATTAATTTAAACTCCTGAAAAAAGTCCCAAATAGTTGAAATCTTGCAGATGAACTTCCTGTCGTTCAGTGTGTTTGAACAATGTGTAAATGAGAAAACAGTGGAAACAGTGCGAGTTCATTGTGTTTCTATTGTGTAGACAGTGTTTGTTTGTGTGGAGACGTAGAAACGTCAGGACACACAAAGCTGGAGAGTTGTGTCTTTATCACCACCAAAATACTCTATGTGTATTTAATCATGAGTCTATTTTAAAATATTAAAATCTACATAAAATATTTCCTTTTTTCAGTTCCTAGGTTTTTATTCTATTGGGTTTATATCCATTGGATCTAAACTGCTTATTGCCACAGAAACGAACATTGTTAGGGTCACAGGAGGTTTTTATTCTACCCATTTTATATTTTAACAAATTCATAATTTATTACACTTTTTTAGTGTGTATTTTATCACAAAATATATATACTTCATTTACAATTTTTTATCTGATTTATTTTTCAACAAATTTTCTACTTCCGAATATTTACTCAGTTTAAGTCTGCTCTTTTTGATTTTAAAAATCTATATATTTTACTGTTATCTTTTCTATATTATATTACTATATTTTGTCAAATGTTTATAATTCCATTTATAAAAGTAGTGTAATTCTGATAAATAAAAATGATACCATATTATGTATTTAGGAATTCTCCTCTGTATTTGAGTGTCTTGAAAAGCACTGAGAATGTTATCTAAAATAACATCCTCAGTCACTCATACACAGAAACTGTTCATTTCAGTTTGCTCACGTTTTATTCCAGATAAACACCCAGTGAACATTCACATGCTTCTTCTACAGGAATCTGTTTTCCTCCGGCAGCTCTCGATCCTGACGTCCTGACGGGATCTGAACACACTCCACAGTCTTTATGAGGTAAGAATTGATCAAGATCAAATTTCAGTCAATGTTCTGTTTCCGAGGCAGATCAGAGTTAAAAATAACTAAAGCCTAAATTAAACAGTCACAACTATTGATCAGTTTTTCTATGTAAAAGCACCAGTTCTTCTCAAAACTCTGTAAAAAGCCTTCAACTTGAGAGAGTTCTGTTTAAACGAGCAGTGACGTTGTGGTCCATCACAGTTTACGGTAGTTTCCTCAGAACCATCGGTGCATATTTCAGCGAATCACGGCAGGATGTTGAGCAGCGGCGGCTCCCTGCTCGGCCAGGTGGTGTTTCTGCTGATGGATCCTGAGGTTCTGCTTCCCGGCGAATCTTTTCCCACAGTGCTCGCAGGCGAACGGCCGCTCTCCGGTGTGGACGCTCTGGTGCGTCTTCAGGTGACCCGACTGCGTGAAGCGCTTCCCGCACTGAGCACAGCTGTACGGCCGCTCGCCTGTGTGGACGCGAACATGTGTCTCCAGGCTCCGTGATGACGTGAAGCATTTCCCGCAGTAGCTGCAGATGAAGCGTCTGTCCCTGCAGTACCTGTTCAGGTCCAGAGGGTCCAGTCTGGAGCTGCCTAGGCCCAGTGTCAAGGGGAAGCCCGCAGCGTTCAAGTCGCACACTTTGTCCATGAGTGTCGGCCGGTGGTCCGGTTTGAGATACGGCCGATGTGGGACGGGCACCATGCTCGGGAGGCCCTGCCCAGGCCACGAGGAGCAGAGGTCCAGCTCTGTGTCGTAGGGGAGGGAGCTGATCAGAGACACGCCCCGCTTCAGCTCAGAGGTCCCAGGCAGCGAGGCAGGACTTTCCCCAGCCCCGAGCAAGAAGGGCTTCCTCAACGAGGCCGTGGACAGAGCTTCACAGTCCGACTCTGATGCCAGGTCAAACACCATGTCCGATGAGCTGCTCTCAGTGACCTCCGCGGGACCCGGAGAGCCCGGCGCACTGAGGGAATCTCTGTGGTCGACTGGTGGTTCTGACGTTCCGTTACTGGTCTGATCCCACAACCTCATGTCCGAGGTGGAGATCATCATCCCAGAGGGTCCCTCGTCACTGTCATCTGCTGCTGAGGGCTGCACCTCGGCCCCTGCAGACAAACACAGCAATGCACATTCAACAGAAGACACCAGTGTCACAACGCTCCTGTCAAGAAGATTTAAAAACACAACCCCACTTAGAAAGAATGAAAACAGCTGGAGTCGGTTTTGAGTGTTTGATGTTAAAATATCCTCCCTTGTTATAGACGGACATAGAATGGGCGACATTTTACTTTGCTTTCTAATTTGAATTTTCACTTGACAAGGTTTCGATGCTCTAATGTTCAGAGAACTGAACTGATCCATAAACACCCTCTTCATCTGCTTCGTTAACATCTGTGATAGTGCTTTTATTTTGAAGCCTGATGGATCATCAGTGTCTCCTCTTACCGCCCTTGTTGAGCAGCACTTCTTCTCCCTCATCATCGTCGTCCACGTCTGTTTTCGCCGCTTCCTCCTTTATCAGAACCACGTCCTGATCGTTTGGGTCCTCGGCAGCTGCAGACGGATCCTGAGCGGAGGAGACGACAGAGAAACAAACCGATTGGTCAATAAAATGTCATAAAAAACAGTAAAAAGAAAATGGCGTCACAGTGGCTCCGCCAGCCCACAGCCTGAAGGTTTTAATCCTGGTTCGTTCAGAGTTTGCATTTTTATAGGTGTGTGTCGGTTTCCTCCCACAGCCCAGACCGACTGGGGTGAGGTTAACTGAGGACTCTCATCACACCTGGTATCAACATCTGTCCTGAGAGATCCGACCCCAAGGGGTCAGCTCAACGTACGCTCGGTGTTAAAAGACGTCCTGAGAGCAGATCTCACTTCCTGCTTTACATGAAAAAAAACACGCATGTTCTCAAAGACCACGTGATGTCGTTTTAACGCAGTCTGAGTTTACAGATGTGTGTGATGACAACGTGTTTGTTTCGATGTGTGTGTGCGTGTGTCGGCGCCTCTGAGCTGTGACTCATGGAGGAAACATGGGTGAAACTTTGTCTCACCTCCGTCGCCACGTCCACTTCTGCTGTCGCCTCTAAAGCAGGAAACCTGCTGCGTCGCTTGAGGCCGGAGGCTCTCGGCCGCTTGGTGCTCACTCCCGTCGGTAAGACTCGTTCTGGATGAGAAACAGAAACACAGTTTACAGCAGAGAGGTTTGAATGCAGCAAAACAACTAATGTTCCAGCTGAAGCTACTTCCACCAAACTGTCAATCAAACACAACGCTGGAACGTTTATTCTGCTTTTAACCACAACTCTGCTACTCCTCGTGTCTTCACCAAAAAAATGTGTTTGCACTTATCGACTGTGACACTTTTAACGAATTGATTTCTGTGATTAATTAGAACATAATTTTATCCCAAATAAAAATATGAATCTTCCCCTCTCTGCGGCAGCTTCACTCTTCTACAGGACTCTGGATTGTCTCTGTGGGGATTTCTGCTCCTTCACCCAGGAGATGTTTGTGAGGTCTGATGCTGGACCCGAGGGCTCAGACTCTTCTGGTTCAGGGACGGGGTTGAGGTCAGGGCTCTGTGGGACCAGTCCAGCTCTTCCACACCAAACTCACCCAGCCGAGCCCAACGGACCCGAGTCCTGCTGGAACGCAACACCTCCACAAACTGTTCCACAAAGGTGGAACCACATGAAGGTCCAGAACGTCCTGGTCAGCTGCAGCACTAAGATTTACCTTCAGGGGACCCCAGGTCCAACCAACGGGACTGAATCAAACACCTGAGTCTGAGGGGGTGCGTCCCAATACTTGTGTCCGTGTATGTGTTGTGATCTGACGCAATACAAATAAAGTGTGAACACGTGATTCCAGTGCCGAGCCCAGACGGTTAAACCGAGCACCTCCACCACCGGGGACCGGGACTCACCGGCACCGACGTCCAGCAGCCCCCCGCCGGCCTCCCCCTCCGGCCCGCAGTACCCCAGCATCGCGACGCTGCCGCGGTGGCTCCGGGCGACGATGCTCTCGATCATCTCCAGCTTCCTCCGCAGCGCCTCGTTCTCCCGGTGGCTGCGGCCGAGCTCCAGCTGCAGCCCCGCGTAGCCGTCGTCCACCAGCTCGCAGATCTCCGCCACCGCCGCTTTGGCCAGAGTCTCCATGATGGACGTCAGCTGGGAGTGAAACGCCTGGTAGCTCGCCATGATGAGCGGAGGACAACCACCGACAACCACCGACACAGCTCAGATTAACATCGGGAAAACGCTGCGAGCTGAGGGGGGAGAGCAGCGCGAGGGGACCCGGTGTCTGTGCACCGAGCGGGGTGGGGGGGGCGGCTGTCCGGCGGAGAGACGCTGCTGTTTGTTGTCGGTGGCTGGTCCCCTCCAGGAAGACACTTCCGGAACGCTACTTTCAAAATAAAAGAGCAATCACGACATGGTGCATTCACGTGCCGCTTGTAAAAGATTTAGATTAAAAAGAGAAACGTCACCGAACAAATGATTCCGTTCATTTCCCCTTTTATCCATCATCTTGGAAGGAATTGGTTTGGATGGCACAATTTAAACAGTGTGGAAAGAAACAATGTTTATCTTTATTCTACTGTTACTGAAAAGATAAGATAAGATAAAACAAGATAGGATAAGATAGTAAAGGTTTTAATAAGATAAGATAAGATAAAACAAGATAGGATAAGATAATGTAAAGGTTATAATAAGATAAGATGAGATAAGACAAGACAAGATAAGATAAAATAAGATGATAAGATAATATAAGACAAAATAAGCTAAGATGGGATACGATAAGATAAAGTAAGATAAGAGGATAAGATGAAATATGATAAGGTAAAATAAGATAACATCAGATACAAATACAATAAGATAAGATAAGACATAAAATAGGATCAAATAAAATAGAAAAAAATTTAATTAATTCATTTTCCAATATAATTTACACTGTAAAGTACACAGCTCAATAAGAAACATACAATTTGCATTATAACACAAGTTATTGAAATAACCTCAAATAGCTGTATTTTGTTGTTTGTACTGAGATTTGACGTGTTTAGTAGTTTCCTACAGCACCTGAACGCAGCACCAGGTCGGTTTCCACGGTAACGGCTAACAAACGGAAGAAGATGGTTCACAGTAAGTTAAAACAGATGAATCACTTTTAATTTAACTTAGATATACGATGTGTTTGTAGCAATGGCGCTGCTAAGGGGGGCCAGGTGGGGCCAGGTGGGGCCACCTTGATACAGTAAAGGTTATATTCAGAGTTTGTCCTTTGAAGCAGCACAGAAGTCTAAACTGAATGAATGTCAAATCAGTGTGGAGAGCACTGGCCACGGTCATAGACTTACTGTTGTAGTCTGATTTTTGAATTGAAAACCTTATTTTGTACATAACGGCACAGTCTGTAATATTTGAACCTCTTGTGTAAAATGGCCGACTTCCTGTTGCGTTAATCAAATTGCTGGCGGGACTTTTTTTCCCCATGATCCACGTGTGTGCCAGATTCGTGAAGATCGGTTAAACCAGACAGAATTGCTGCGTTTTAGGGGGCGCTGTTGAGCCATTTTGCCACAAGCATTTCCAATTACCACAGAAGATGTACATTTTCACCAGGCCTGATGTGCCCGCGGAGTTTGGTGAATGTTCGAGTATGTTCAAGCCATCAAAAACCGATTACTCTGAATATGTTAACCCTTTGATACACAAGCTATGCAAACCGCTTCTCATGCACAACTTGGGTCAACAGTGACCTGTGTGCAGTTCCTGTGTTATTTCATGCACGAGTGTTTCTCTGCTATATTCTATTATAGTTTATTCTTCCTTCTTCATTGAGGAGAAGGCTCCTTTGATGTCACGGAAGAAAAGTCATTCATGTCATCAAAGGAGCCTTCTTCATTCAGGAGAGCTGGATTCCAGGACTCACCCACAACTCCAGCTTGATCCTGTGGAACATAGTCTAGATCCTCAGCATCAGAGATTTCAGACTCAGAATCCAGACCAAGAATTGGCTCCTCCTCTTCCTCATCCTGTTCCTCATCCAGCATCTTTATGACATTCAGTAAGTCTGAAATGACTGGGACCAGCCAGACTAACACTCTGGATAAAGAAAATCAAAAGCATATTTTCAAAAGCATATCAATCAGTCCAGAAGATAAGCTAGTTGGCTAACAGCTAGTTAGTATTGTACATATTTCTCTTTCTCACTAGTAATGGATGTAAAATAAGATGCATCAGATGTGCAGAAGCAGCTGTGTGAAAGGAATGGCAGGTGTTCTGTAGTGAATTCATACTGTTCTGGTCATTTGGACCCATGTGTGAAAAAGTGATGTAGAAATACACAATTTACGTTTGTTTATAAGGTAAGAAAGGAAAAATATGATTTGTGTTAATCAAAAACAAGATATTTAATGAATACTTAGAATATTAAATGATAAAATACATTTATCGCAAACATATAGATAACAGGAAATGAATACGGGTCACTTTTGACCCATGTTGTGTATTAGAAGGGCAGTGAGACAAAAATGAATTTCATTCAAAAAGTAATAAAGGAAGAATTAAAGTAAGGATTTGTGATGATCAAAAACAAGTTAAGATAAAGAAAATAAAAACTGAGCCGGGTCACTTTTGGTTTTTGACCTGAACCGATCTATTAGTCCGTATGTAGTGACAGCGCCACCAACAGTGACGTTATATAACTATTCATGCTGTTAAAGCCCAGATAACTTCACCCAGAACTTCCCCCACTACCTGACTCATCACATTTATCTCCATCTTTACTGCACAGTGATCCAACGAGTATTAACAAGAAACATAGAACAGCAGATTGTCAGATTAGACGGATCAGAGCATGACCAGAATTATAAAAATAACCAGAATTAAATGATTTGGTTCCACAGTTCAGCTTGTTCAGTTTGTTAAAGTTTCATAAACCAGCGCTGGATCATCGGATTGAGCCTGAAGGCCCCTGAGGAGGACGAAAGACACTGACAACCCAAAAGAGTTTTAAATGAAGTTTAACATCTGGAGCAGTGATGGTCATGTGACAGCAGGCTCCTCTTCCCTCCTAATGTCGGTGGTGGTTTCTGCACCTGTGGTTGTTTCATGTGAGTGTTTTGTCGTCCAGTCACAGAGGAGATGGTGCGGCGGCGAGCTGAGCACAACGACTGTGAGATCTTCTCTCTGGAGGAGGTTTCTCTGCATCAGCAGGACATCGAGAGGATCGAGCACCTGGACAGGTGGTGCAGGGACCTGAGGATCCTCTACCTGCAGAACAACCTGGTCTCCAGGATGGGTGAGACATCACACACCTCGCCCTCTGATATGGTGACATCTATATGCAGCATTACAACATTGAAATTTGTTCAATGTTGAAATATTTAAATTTCATCTACACTGAATCAGCAGTCGGACAGATTGTAACGGAGATAACCTGATTGTTTAATTCACAGACACTCTGACATGTTTTGTTTTGAAATTTCTTCCACGTCTTATTTATTATTTGTTCATGTAGAGAATCTCAGTCGCCTGAAGAAACTGGAGTATTTGAATTTGGCTTTGAACAACATTGAAGTCATTGAAAACCTCGAAGGTTAGTATGAAAAACAGAGAGTAAGGTGTTTGGATAAAGATAACTGTGATTATATTTCATTGAAATTTATGATCTGGTGGCAGATGGGACATGGACCAAAGTAAAAAATCAAAGTAGACGTTAAATAAATGTTTGTCAAAGATGGATTCTGTTATTTCAGGTCGTTCTTATCTCACTGATGTTTGACAGGTGAGACTGACTCCTGATTGGCTGATCGTGTGCCAATCAGGAGTCAGTTCGTATCCAGAATATTTTGGCTTCATTTGCAGATAGTGGGAGGAGTCGGAGAAGTGTCGTCCATCTTTATTTGCAGTCTATGTTCACCGGTTACATCATTTTCTGTTAACTAATCAATTGTGTTGAACCAATAAAAAACATAATGTAGATTAAATTGTAGTTTTGCCGGCAAACGTGTCCACACGGCTTCTGTTGTGTTCAGGCTGCGAGAGCCTCCAGAAGTTGGACTTGACGGTGAACTTCATCGGCTGTTTGAGCAGCGCGGAGTCTTTGAGACACAACATCCACCTCAGGGAGCTGTTTCTGGTCGGGAACCCCTGCACCGAGTTCGAGGGCTACAGACAGTTCCTGGTTTCCTCTCTGCCACAACTCAAGGTAACTTTACTGCGTCAGATCAACAGCCTGGAATTTAGTCCCCTAACATCAGACAGGCGTCCTGATGGATGAACTCTCCCTCCCCCCCAATAGCTACATAATAAGAAACAAAATTGGTGATAAAATGAATTAAACAGCAGGTGGTTAGAAGTCTGTTGGGCCTGTCCTGGTGTAAGACGCTACCTGACTCTGTCCTCAGTCTCTGGACGGGACGGAGATCAGCCGATCGGAGAGGATTCGATCCTCACAGGGACTGAAGGAGGTGAAGAGACGAGTGTTAGAGCAGGAGAAAGAATTCCTGAGGAGGAGAGCCGAGGAGAAGGAGGAGGTGCAGAGGAAGGCTGCAAGAGAGGAGAAAGGAAACAAGGAGAGGAGAGGAGGTTTCGACGGCAGCTCGAACACCAACACAGGGTGAGAACAAACAACATCCTGTCAAAGTCATTGTTCTGAGCAGGAGGAGTCGCTGCAGCCTGGGAAAGTTTGAAAAACACAGAAGAAATGTTGGATTCAGGGTTTGAATCATACGAGAGGAAACAAACTCTGACCTCAGTACTTTATCAAGTATCAGTACCACTATTATACCACAATAAGGTCACTGTATAATACAAATTGAACTTAATTTAACTGAATAAGTAAAATAAAATGTATTTTTGATTATCAATTAATCTCCTCATAATTTTCTCCATTATTAATTTGGTCCATAAATCCTCATGAAATACAAAACAAAATACAAAGAAGAAGAAGAAGAGAATCGACAAAGATGGAAAGAAACAGGTTTTGTTCAAGTAAAACTAGTCTCAGATTATTTTGTAAGTGAGCTGAATGAAAAGCTCTTTGTTAGTTGTCACCTGAGAGCAGACATACTTATCTCAACGAGAGGAGGCAGTCAAATAACTGCAGCTTTATTTCAAAATGTCTCTGTTCCGAGTGTCGACCTGAAGACACTGAGTCTTTTCTGTCTTTGTAGTCGACGGCTGGAGGAGAACGAGGAGAGCCAGGAGGTGGAGGAGGATGAGGAGAGCCAGGAGGTGGAGGAGAACGAGGAGAGGCAGGAGGTGGAGGAGGACGAGGAGAGCCAGGAGGTGGAGGAGGACGAGGAGAGCCAGGAGGTGGAGGAGAACGAGGAGGCAGGAGGTGGAGGAGAACGAGGAGAGCCAGGAGGTGGAGGAGAACGAGGAGAGCCAGGAGGTGGAGGAGAACACAAAGCAGCGGGCGACGATCCCCGACCTGGATGAGGAGCAGCAGGAGAAGGAGTTCTGGCACACGCCGTGTTCGTTCACCCCCGAGTCTCGCCTGGAGACTCATCGCCACCTGGAGGAGAAGAGGAGGGCGAAGGAGAAGTAGGTGTTTAGGAAGTTGATCTGATTCAAGATCAGTGATTGTGCATCAGTCACAATGTCAGAGGTCAAAGTCTTTGAGGTATTTTGACTCTGCAGTTTACTATTTCGGCCACTAGATGTCAGTGTAACATAGGTCATCATCCAGCACAGGCAGCGTGAGGCTCAGAGCAAAACTTACTAACACACCGGCCATAAGTATGAGGACGCTTTAGTGGACTGACATCCTGATGTCCTCCTGACTGAGGACGGAGCAGAGGACGACTCTGAGCAGGACAGTTACGTTTATATCTGTTTATTGTAATATAAAGGAAAAGACTCAAATCATTATGAAAAACCTCAAACTTTGTTTAGAGTTTAGAGTTTGTGAAAAACACGACACCTTCTGTCTTTGGATCCTCGACTCAGACACAGAAAAACTTCAAGTTCTTTCCAACTGGAGCCACAATGACAATCAATCAATCAATCAATCAATCAATCAATCAATCAACAGAAAATCTATTTTGATAATCGATTTAATTTGCGGGTTAAAGATTATCAGATGTTATAATTTGCTGTTTACTTTGTCATGAGACTGTTGTTCAAATAAAACAAGTAATTTTAATGTAGAAATAAAGGTTAATGAATGATAATTTACTAATTAAATAAAACAAATAAATAAAGAGGAATAATGAAAATAATCAGCAGAATAACTTATTTCAAATTTGGGTTGGTTTGGGTTTGTCTATGAAGACGAACAAATTAACGTCTGACACAAAGTCAGAAGAATAAAGAATATGAGAGCTGTCCACATACTTTTGGCCATGTAGTGTAATGTAGCTCAGTGACTCAATTTAGGAATTTAACAATTTTTCATTGACTTCGACCCTGAGATGTGCTGAGGCTGCAGGAGATCCCTCAGCCAATCACCAGGGGAGCAAATCGATCAGTCACCGTGACGACAACGCAGCGGAGCTCAGTCTGATTTGTTTTCGGTACAAGATTGATAACGGTCATGGCTGACACAACAATTAGCAGGACAGATGAGGCTGCGTCCACAGGTCCCTCAGTCCACGTTCACCTGCTGCGATCAGCTGCTGCCGGTTCACAGAGACGTTTCAGTTCTGACGTTTCCTTTTCGAGACTAACGAGTCAGCGGGCGAGCTCGAGGGCGCCAATAATTCTGAGTGATTTACTGAGGCTGTGATGAGGTGTGCTGACTGCGGTTCAACTATGAAACAACATGGAACAAATCAAAGTCAGATGAATGAATGTGTTTCCTGGTGGCTGACCTCTGAAACCTGATGCTGTGCTCACTGACAGCAGCGTTTCAAGGGACCTGAGTGGCCCTACGTCCAACCAGCCTCAGAATCAGAATCAGACCTGAGTGGCCCTACGTCCAACCAGCCTTAGAGCTTATTAATAAACATCACTTTTATGTGTGGAAAGCAGAAAGGAAGCAGAGAGGAAGCAGAGAGGAAGCAGAGAGGAAGCAGAAAGGAAGCAGAAAGGAAGCAGAGAGGAAGCAGAAAGGAAGCAGAAAGGAAGCAGAGAGGAAGCAGAGAGGAAGCAGAAAGGAAGCAGAAAGGAAGCAGAAAGGAAGCAGAAAGGAAGCAGAAAGGAAGCAGAAAGGAAGCAGAGAGGAAGCAGAAAGGAAGCAGAGAGGAAGCAGCGGGAAGCAGAAAGGAAGCAGAAAGCAGAGAAGGAAGCAGAAAGGAAGCAGAGAGGAAGCAGAAAGGAAGCGGTTACAGGTGATTTGCAGGGACAAGGACACACATGTCGTCTGCAGAGACACTTCCACCATGGGACACCAGCAACATCATTCTTCGTGTTTACATCTGTGCACGGCTTCATCTCTTAGAATAAAGAGAATAAAGAAAGACTTGTTGTGCCACACTACGTGATATCAACCGAGCGAACGTTTCACTCAATGGCCGTTGATCGTTTCCGAACCCGCCCGATGCCCAACGTCTTCTGGGCCGCGGCGTCTGACCCCGACATTGTGTACGACACATGATGTGAACTCATCGCCGGTCACGACTGACGCTCTCCTCAGCAAATCTGCACGTTAGTGACGAGGCGCAGCGTGGCTCAGAGTGAGTCGACAAAGGATTTGATCAAGTCTCATTAAGTTTCCCGCCATGTCTCTAATTAACGCTCACCCTTGCAGTGACCCTCTTGCCGGGGTGTTAATGGGGTGTGTGTGTTGCACATCCAGTTCTTGCTGTGCAGTCGCTCTCGCTGTAACACACACACACACACACACACACACACACACACACACACACTTTTCTCCTCTGTGTCAGACCAGTGCTTTCAGCCGGCAGCTGTGAGACAGTGAACTGACGAGGAGACGCCAGCAGCTACACACCACACACTGCGTGATGAAGAGTTCCTCTTAGTTGTTCCTAAGTGTTGGTCGTTGTCGTCACTGAGTTTGGGTTTGTCACTGTTCTGATGTGGGCGTCGCGAGGCCGTGACTGTCACCGTGATTAAAGAGCGGACAGATAAACCTGGCGTGTGATACATCTCCAGAATAATAAACACATGCAGCCTCCTACACTCATCCAGCTCCTCCGGGACGTCAGGGTCGGTCCAGTGCTCGGCTCCGTCCAAGGGCACTCTGACAGTGATAGCAGCATCCAGCTCACAGGGGGATTCACCCTCCTGCTGGGTGTGATTATCAAACCATCAGCCCTCTGGTCACTGGACAGACTGTCCACTTCTGCTGAGGGTCCGTCCGCTGGAGGACAGAGCAGCGATTCGTTAAACACACGCTTATCTGGAAATACATGTGGCTTCGCAGTTCAGTGGTCATGTGGGTGGAAAACCTGCTTTAATCTTCAACTGCAGATAAAACGCTCATTTCCTGCTGCCGCTCACACTCAGCAAGACAAAAAGTATGAATGACGAGAGCAGGATTATCAGAGGTGCAATGTCCTCACGGCGCAAAATAGGACAACGTCTCCATGGACCAAAAGAGACAGATTCCTTCTTAAGAAATGTCCCTCAGTAGGACACGTACCTCACGTCCCTGAGGCCACATTACGATTCTCAGCTACACATCTCAGTTACAGGTTTCTGACTCCATTTGTTATGAACCACACTGAAACCCACTACATCTCAACAATAGTCCACAGTTCACCACTGAGTGGATTCATATGATTCATTTAAGAAATGAAGCCACAGAGGATCAAATATAAATCAAAGAAATCATTTTAATAAGATCAGAATCAGCTTCTCAGTAAAGTCTTGATCAAACAATCTGCAGCAGTAGAAATGTTTTTCCGTACATGTGACAGATCTCTTTAACTTTTTCATTCTTCTGTCGTATTAGAAATCCACCTCTGCCTCCTCTGACCCGCTGACCCCTGCTCGCTCTGCTGACTCACAGCGTTTTCATAACACCTCCAGCCATGCAGGCATAAATAGCTGAGCGATATATGACGAACACTGTGTAAGTGTCCTGCTGAGTCCGTGCTCTCATCGCTGCTCAATCTCCTGCCCACAGGAAACTCTCTCATTGGCCTGAAGATGTCGCTGCCTGTGTTTCCGTGAGGTTGAATCAGCTTCTGCAGCTGGATGTGTCTTCCTGCTTCTGCTGCGGCTCACACCCGGTTTATTTACATCTTTTTTTGTGCACAGGAATGTTGTCTGAATCTCTGTGTGGGAAAGGAATTCAACCTTTTAAATTCACCAGACACAACTCACCCTCAACTAAATCGCTTTCTATTGATAAGAAGTATGGTTATGCTCTGGATAAACTTGATTTGGGTAAATTCAGGGTTGCGGCGCCACTCAGTGGCAGTTGGCATCCTAATCCATATTATCTATATTATTAAAAGATGCCCGGCCTGTGTGCTGTCCAGGCAGAAAACCAGGGGGATATGGTGTTGCAGTTTTTATGGTTTCCCCAGTGCGGCCGTCACTTGGCGCTGACTTGATGCATGCAGTCGTGCCGTCATTGGATTGTCAGTAAAGATGAATTTCCTGTTCCTGGTGTGGATTCTGTGATGAGGTCAGCCAGGAGACAGTTCTGTGTTTAATGGCTGCTCTGCTCCTCTGAGAGGTGGAGTCACACTGGACGAACAGTAGCTCCAACCTGCCGTCGCAGGGCTGAACCTCAAAACGCTGCCAAAGCTTGAGGCTGGAGGAAAACTGAGACATGGATAAATGGATGCAGTTAATTAACATGCACGGGTGAGATGGACGGGGGAGAAGTGTATTTAGAGTTGTGTTCGTTGTGTAATATCTGGCGTGTTGCTTAAACGAGACCAGCTTGATTTCCTTGGATTTTAATCGGAGCTATTTGTTGACAGAACAACACAGTCGCAGTGGAGATTAACGACAAACCATAAAAACTCAAATAAAAACCTCACATCCTCGTCAAAGAGCTTTCAGTTAGAGCTGCATCTCCTGTCCGACAACCAGTCTCCTGATTGGGCGGCAGCAACTCAACCACTGCAGCTACTGGCTCCATCTGATCACATGATCCATACTCCCCCCCCTAACACTCGCTCTTCTCTCAGCATCGTCGTTAAGAGGAGCTCAGATTCTCACAACAACTTGTCATCACTGGGAACAGGAGGCAACAACTCGCTGTCCGACAGAGCTGCAGTGAATCAGTGCTTTCATTATTAAAACGATCAGATGATCTGCCTGTCACATCTCATGGTGTCCATCAGCTGGGGGAGTTTGCTCCTTTGTCTCGTTGAGCTCTGTGTCTCCAGCACCTCCTGATGGAGCTCTGCCTGTCTGCTGACTGGACTGTGAACGGGGCTAACTGAACGCTGTCTGAACACATCGTCCTCCCCTCAGAAACCAGCAGTGGAGCTGTCACCACTGATGTCTTCATGACTCAGCAGTTTGATAGATGCCCCATCACACACACACACCCTTTAAACAGGGTTTTATAGAGCAGAGAGCCACACGCTGACCTTGACGAGTCAACAGGATGTGACACGGGAGGAGAAGCTGCTGTTTGAATGCAGAGGCAGAGTGATGCAGTTGATCTTTTCAAGTGGATACTTGGCCTCCACCGCACCCCCACTCATCCCCAACGCACATGCACCACGTGACATGAGTTCTGTCTTGACCCGAGATCCGTCCTTCCTGAAATCTGTTCAGTAGTGATTGTGTAGCTGTCAAACACACAAACAGACATAACCTCCTTGGCAGAGGTGATTACATCACATGTCACTGGCAGATGCTTTTATCCAAAGCGACTTACATTTAGTGCATTCAACATCTACGAGGGGCTGTTTAGGTTCAGTATCTTGCCCAAGGACACTTCGGCATGCAGATGGGGAAGAACCACCAACCTTCTGGTTGGAGGACGACCGCTCTACCCCTCAGCCACAACCGCCCCGATTCCACCACTCAGGTGTTGGCACATTAGCAGCAAGATAATAAAAACCCTTCTACAATTCTCCCTTGTTACTATGAAAGACACGAACCCGTTGACTCAGGATGGGGGAGGTGTCTTGTTCTGAATGAATCCACGTTATCGTGCAGATCAGTGTTTGACTGTAACATTTACGACCACCCTGGTAATGGAGTGTTAATACCACTGGGCCCCACACCCCCACTTACACTCATCGCTGGGCTCTCTGCAGCCCACCTCACCAACACCAACACGAACTCAGCTTCCTTGAGCTCAGCAGATTGAAGGCTGTTCCGACGTCACGCTCGTCCTCGGCCGAGCTGATGTACGGCTGCGGAGGTTGTGACGCCTGACCCCCAGCAGAGCGCTGAGAGCTCACCCGCCTCCACAGCCAGCTCATTCATCGGCTGCTCAGCGGGCTTAATGGACGGACGTATGTGCAGTGTGAGTGTTTGTGTCAGGGCCGGCTTCATGTGGCTGATGGAGTGGCTGGTTGTGCAGCAGATGGTAATGAGAGCACAGTCAAGCCTCGGCCTCAGAGGTGCAGGTGGCTTCACTTTACAAATACACTGCATCTGAGTAGTTTAGGACATTGCTGTCTTTTTCCTGTGGCCACCCATTTGATTTTGTTAGTGTATTAAAGGTGTATTCACTTCCAGCCAAGGGACCCCCCCCCTCAAGGTGCTCCTGGGTAGAACACGACAATACAAATCTGTTGATATGAGCCTGTCACACACAGATCATAGACTATTAGTAAAAAACTGGATCCTCTTCCTCCCACTATCCAGAAAAAATAACTCTACATAATAGAGTCAGAGTCTGAGCAGTAGTGATCGTAGAGTCAAGGTCCAGGTCACACACACACTCCACCAATCCTGAGTCAGGACTGTCAATCAGCTGTCAATCATCACGTCTCAGCCTGGTTTTATATCATTAAATAACTGATTCAAACCCAACTGATCAGAAACACTTGAACAAACATCAGAGAGAGAAGAACGAGCTGAAACGACAGAAACATCTTTACAAACATTGACAGTTTGGTCCATGTCCCCTCTGCTCACATGGAGGAGTTCACCACCTATACTGGCTTGGTTTGGTCAAATTTGACAAACTTGTATTTAAAATGTTTGTTTGAAGATGTAGTTTTTTTATTTGGAAGCTGCTGCAAAGGCGGAGTCTCCTGTTTGTGGCTTCACACTGTGTGTGTCTGTCCGACAGTAACACACAAGTACACTCATCTGTCGCCTCCGTCTTTATGGATGCTCCTCCTGGAGGGGGAGGTGGTTCTCTCCTTCACCCACAGACCCCATAACTCTGCTGCTGTCGTCTGTCAGTCCACACACACACACACACACACACACACACACACACACACACACACACACACACACACACACACACACACACGCACACGCACACACACTTACACTGTGCTGTTTTTTTCTGCAGGGTGAAGGAGAAGCAGCCGAAGGCCTCGAGGACCCTGATCACCGCTGATGGACGAGTCATGAACGTCAACGAGCCAAAGTACGAACACAGTCGCATGTCAATTTTAAGTGTTTAAGGAAAAGTGTATTTTTAATTCCCAGACTTTATTCTGTAGATTCATCACCGTGTCCGTCTCGTGTTTGACTTTCCTGCTGAAATCTGCTGAAGTATCACATGTACCGAACATGACAGCCACACAAACACTCACACGAAGCCCTCCCTGTAGCATGGGTTGCCAGATAATGTTGGTTTTCTCAGTAATTATCTAAACTATGGCGGTGACATATTATAATTTGTTACACTTCTCATAATAACATGAGCGATCTCTAACTTTTCGGTCTGTTGCTGCACTGAGTAGCTGTGTGCAGAACAATTTGTTGCATGCTCACTCGTGCTGCTGTCGTTTATAAAGTTATTACCGTCCATGCAGAAAGTCACAAAGTTGGTGCTCACGTGCACATCGGCTACTGCCATGGATTGAATGAATTCTGTGGGAAATGCCGACTCTGCATGAAGACGATCAATGACAGTAAATGAAGATGGACGTCTTCACTTCCTCCTGTTGTTCAGACATGAAGCCGAAGTATCTGGGTTTCGAACGCGGCCATCTTGTGGTGAGGACGTCATTTAGAGTCTGTTCAGTCGTGATCATGGAGAGGAGCCGTGGCATCCAGGTCCCGCCCATACACGCACTTGACCAATCCTGAGTCGGTCTCAGCTGTCAATCATGACTTCTCAGCCTGTTTTCATTTCATCAAATCACGAATTAAATCCAAACTGATCAGATCCAACTTCTAAAGTGAGATTTAACTCACTGAGTCAGTTTCAATAACACAATCACAGCTCGTCAGCGGGTTTGTGTGGTCGCAGCGTCACAGTACGTTTGATTGACTGAGGGGGAGATCGACCTCCACTCAGCGAACACAGCGGAGAGCTAATTGGTTTCCCAGTCTTTCAATCTCCCCTCACATCTGTAATATATTTGTTATATTACTTCGTTCAGCGCTCGGTCAAACCGCTCGGATGGCGAGGCGAGGAACAATCTCCCAGCTGCTGGGTGGTTGTCGTGTTAGCAGCCTGGTGCTGGATTGGCCTTCTGCCGTGTGTGTGTGTGTGTGTGTGTGTGTCTTTGAGGGGACGGGACCACGTGCTTCACTTCACAGTCAACACATCAGGGATGTTAACATTGTCCCCTGTTCATCGGGGGCTCGTGAAGCCGAGTCCTGTGAAGTCTTGAGACGTTAACTTGTCTTTAATGTCTGGACTCTTCTGCTCTGTGTTCGTGTTCAGGCTGGATTTCTGTCTAACTGAAGACGAACAGAGCAACACTGTCGTCTTAGACCTGGCTGTGTACAGGTAGGAACCAGACCCAACTCTCAACAGCTCTTTATACAAACATCCTTTCAGGAGACATTTACTGGGGTTTCACAAACAGACGCCTGTTTGTTTGTCACCAGATTTTTATCATTTTATAGTTTTCCATCTGTATTTAGACATGAAATAGTCTGCAGGTTTATTAATAGATGGTATTTTGTTCAATAATTTAAAGGTTAAAGTTTGTCACTAGCTGCCGTACATATAATTATAAGATAGATAACAATAAATAGAATTATGCTTCTAATAAATAATTAAATATACAATATTAACATAGGAAATATGAAAAATTATGATCATGTAGATTGTGTAAAACTGACGTGGAGCTGCATCAAATCGAGTTTGAAAACGTGTGTCGTTCCAAACAAGTTTCCTCGTTTGCAGATCCCATCTTAACAGTTTTGTAATTTTCAGTTATTAAAGTCTGTCGTTACTCGTTACTTTGCATAAAAAAGAGTCAGTTAACTATTTGAAAATTACCTCTCATTCATACTGTAAGTGGATCCTGCAGAATGATATCAGCGGGACATGAAGAAAGGGAACCAATTAAAGTGAAAAGTCCCAAACTTGCACAGATATGGTGCAGCATGCTGCCTCATTCCTGTTTTTACCATTTCAAGCCCTCGCGGCCTTTCGTACTCAGTCTCTGAGGCCGATGCTTTTAGACAGGAAGTTTGTGTAGTTCGAGCCCAGGTCCAATCAGCCTGCTCCTCATAGACAGATACAGGTGTGCCTGTGTGTCTTTATACAACTGACCTGGACCTCCGCCTCCCTCCTCCACAGACACATGGACACCTCCCTCGTGGACGTGGATGTTCAGCCGACGTACGTCAGAGTCAGCGTCAGAGGAAAGGTACGGTGAGCCGCCGTCAGAGCAGACGTTGACCTTTGTTTTCAGTTGGAACATCTTTTTGTGTTTTCCTCAACACTGATTTAGACACTTCTTAAATCTTTGTTGACATAATTTCCATCACCGAGTTATTTCCAGTCAGTTTGTGCTGAATCAGTTCTGATGGAGCATCTCAGAATATTAAATACCAATAAAATAAATAAAGAGAAATCTCTGCTGGTGAGAACCGACCCACGTTTCAGAGAGGCCTTCATTTCTTCAGGAGAAGCTGCAGGCTCAGTTTGATCCCCCACACACTGCAAGCTGTGTCATTTAACCACAGACCGCTGCTGTCAGCCAATGAAGGTCCTTGCTCAAAGGCACTGCGGCAGTAGTTGCCAAGGAAATATTTCATGTTAAACTTGCGTTTAGCCCAGACCATCAGAACCAGTCAGTGTTATATTTGATATATTTTGCAAACGCTGTTGATGAGTGGCTTTGTATTGTGTTTCTCTCGGGTCGTGTTGGTTTCTAATTCCTGCAGAAACACACAGCGTCACATTCAGTGACGCTCGTACAACCCAGCTCTGATGTCTCACTGCGAGGTGTCGATGTAGCCGACAAGTCAGAGATCTTCTCCTCCCGTCTGCAGGCGGCAGCAGGCACACAGCCCAGTGTTAACATCACACGGCAGGATGAACCATCTGCCTCCACGTACTGTTTACACAACATAGAATCGTCCCGTCAGCCTCCTGCTCATTTATCACTCATTACACTACAAGTGTTTGTCAATGCTCTCTGAACCGTGATGAGGGTTTGAGACAGAAACAAGACGATAAGATGTGAACAGCAGGTACTCTCACCTTTTTGCTCTTGAAGTAAAGGTAGAGCTAAACAGTGGAGCTTGATCTCTGATATGATCAAGACTTCACTCTCACGCAAACGTTGGGATCTAGAAAAACAAACCTGACGGGAGAATGTGCGCACTTTTACACAAACGTTAACTTATGCATACAAACATTTTGGAGACGGGAAAGTGGCGATGCTGATGTGAGGAGATGAATTGATTCAGATTTCTGATCCACTCCATCATTAACATTAAAAGCAACAGCGTTATTTCTGCTCACGCGACACTGATCCATAAGAACCATCAACTGTAAGAGACACGTGAAAGCAAATGACGGTGATATAGTAAAAAAACAACAGTTACATAACTGAGTGGTTAATAGTTTTTAATAATATCTTGCACAACACTGCGCCTCTGTCGTATTCACTCTCACTCACTGCATCAACAGCAGCACGTTGCCACTCATTCACTTTAATTAATGACATCACTGCTGTGCCACCACACAGTCTGTCTTCCTTCACACCTCCTCTCATCACTTGAGGCACAATTCACCAGAGAAACCTCTTGGTCCGCAGGAGAGTGAACCCTTCTTTTGTAGACGAGGCCCCTGGAGTCCACGGACACTCGGCCCCTGGAGTCCGCGGACACTCGGCCCCCTGGAGTCCGCGGACACTCGGCCCCTGGAGTCCGCGGACACTCGGCCCCCGAGTCCACGGCTCACTGGCCCCTGGAGTCCACGAACACTGGCCCCCAGAGTCCACGAACACTCGGCCTCTGGAGTCCACGGACACTCGGCCCCTGGAGTCCACGGACACTCGCCCTGGAGTCCACGGACACTCGGCCCCTGGAGTCCGCGGACACTCGCCCCCTGGAGTCCGCGGACACTCGGCCCCTGGAGTCCACGGACACTCGGCCCCTGGAGTCCACGGACACTCGCCCCTGGAGTCCACGGACACTCGGCCCCTGGAGTCCGCGGACACTCGGCCCCTGGAGTCCACGGACACTGGCCCACACGGACACTCGGCCCCTGGAGTCCACGGACACTCGGCCCCTGGAGTCCGCGGACACTCGGCCCCTGGAGTCCACGAACACTCGGCCCCTGGAGTCCACGGACTCGGCCCCTGGAGTCCGCGGACACTCGGCCCTGGAGTCCACGAACACTCCTCCCCTGGAGTCCGCGGACACCCGGCCCCTGGAGTCCGCGGACACTCGGCCCCTGGAGTCCGCGGACACTCGGCCCCTGGAGTCCGCGGACACTCGGCCCCTGGAGTCCGCGGACACTCGGCCCCTGGAGTCCGCGAACACTCGGCCCCTGGAGTCCACGGACACTCGGCCCTCTGGAGTCCACGAACACTCGGCCCCTGGAGTCCACGGACACTCGGCCCCTGGAGTCCACGGACACTCGCCCCTGGAGTCCACGAACACTCGGCCCCTGGAGTCTCACGAACACTCGGCCCCTGGAGTCCACGAACACCCGGCCCCTGGAGTCCAGGACACTCGGCCTGGAGTCCACGAACACCTCGCCCCTGGAGTCCACGGACACTCGGCCCCTGGAGTCCACGGACACTCGGCCCCTGGAGTCCACGGACACTCGGCCCCTGGAGTCCACGAACACTCGGCCCTCTGGTCACTTTAACATCACACCTCCTGTTTGCCTCTCTCCTGCCTCCCAATGAGATGATCTGTTCACGTGTGCTCGTGGTTCATCGGGTTCCAGCTCGCTGTGAATTCATGGGTCGATGCCTGCTGCTGAGTTGGTAGCAGTGTGATGGATGAAGAGTCAGAGTTAGAGCAGATGAAATGCTGTCAGAAGCTGCTGAATCATCAAACCTGTATCTGACTCGGACACGCTGATACGTTTATGGACAGAGTTTATTACGCCTGCTCAGGAGTCGCTTCCCAGCTGTGACTTTGTATTTTCCACAACTGCAGCTGTCCAGTGCCAGACAGATTCTCTCTGTGGAAGATCCCAATGTTTACCAGCCAAAGTGTCGATGTTCATGATGAAACAGCCCAAAGGTGGAGGACTCGGTGTCAGCAGAGGCTGAGCTGTGTTCGTCACGTGTCAGGTTTCATCCCCACACGAGATCTGCTGAAGTGCTTTATTGTGAAGGGAGTCTCCGTTGTGCACGTCATCGTAGCCACAGGGTTTACCTCCAGGCGTCCAGTCCGCCACACCGTGTGTGGAGGGTTTTAATCTCCCACCAACAGACCACAGCGACCTCTAGGCCTGATTAAACAGCTGTTTGGCCTCACATAAATCCAAGAGGTGTCATTGTTTGTCCCCTTTTTTACCCTCCAGGATACAGTTATAAATCCAGAGCCCTGCAGGTCCGGAGCTGCTCGGCCCTCGCTGCCAGAGTCCTGAATGTCACGGCCCTGCTTCAAGCCGTTAGTGTATTTATGGATGGTTGTTTTATGCCAGGGGTCAGCCTGATTGGACGGGTGGGGTGATTTACACAGTGATGCATCAACTCAGGCCTTTAAAACTCCTTCTTTACATGAGCTCATTCAGAGCAGTGGAGGGAATTCACTGTCATCCGTGAGGTGTGTACAGTATATCACATCAGACTCTGAGTCAGTTTTCCTTCTCGCTGCCTGAAGTTGATGAGGTTTCCCCTAAATTTCCCCTTGGTATCAAATGAAAGTAGATTAAAAAATGAACTTGTCCTCCCACATGGATCATTCTGCTTTTCACAGGATTTCGTTCCGGTGACTGATTGCCACTGTTCTCAGTCGGAGCTATTCTGGTCACTCTCCCGAGTCCTTTCTGGAAAGCGTACCTATAAAAAGACCCGCTAATGATTAAAGTCATTTGACACACCAGGACAGCGTCGTTCCACATCAGAGCATTAATCTTACTAATTAAAGCTGTGAATAATTTACTCTGCAGATATTTCAGATGGTTCTGCCTGCTGAAGTGAGGCCGGACAGCTCGACGGCTCAGAGGTCTCAAACCAGCGGACACCTGGTCCTCACCATGCCCCGGGTACGTACAGTCACATGGCCGCAGCGCTCAAAACTTTACAGAGCAGAGAGAAGTGCACAAAAACACTCCAGGAGCCAAAGTAAAACTTTTTTTTTAACCTTTATTGAAATGAGTTTGATTGTTGACTGACTTGGAAAAGGGGGAATAGAGCCAACACACCTCGGGTAGGAACTCTGCCATCCTGTGCATCTTGTGTTGGAGTCAGTAGTGATCGTGGCTCTGCTGAAACATCGTGAGTCAGTGTTAGCTGTCAGTCACGTCTCAGGTTTCAGTCTTTGGGTGACAAACTAACTAAAGCTGTTTTCAGACCTGCTCTGAACTACGGACATTCTCCAGAGAAACATTTGTTTTACGTCTACTTTGATTCTCTTTTTTTGGTTTAGTCCATGTCCCATTTGCTAACAAGGAGGAGGTGGCGTTCATGACATATACTGCAGCAAGCCACTGAGGGGGGGGGGGGCCCTGAAGTCAGTGATTTAACTGACTTCAGGCGAGGTTTGTGTTTGTTCTGCTCCTGTGTGGAGGAAGGAACGTCTCTGCCATCAGACAGAAGGTGATGCTGCAGAGACAGAGCTGCCACTCATGATCCTCACATGATCCTCACATGATCCTCACATGATCCTCCGACACGTCCTGCACCACATCTACAGGAAACAGTTCAGAAAGTGCAGCAGCTGTTTGCAAAAACTGAGTCAACATTCCCCTCTGTTGTGTCTTTAAGGCTGAAGGTGAAATCAAAGTGTCAAAGACCGTCCCACGTCCAGCCAGTGTGCGTCCACACAGATGCAGCAGCTCGCCCCAGGACAATAACAGGTAAAGATTTGTGATGCAGGCGTCGTTATAATGTTCGGACAGGAAGGAGAATTAACATGTTTGCTTCTAGTCTCGTAAAAAAAAACGTACTGTTCTATTTTCATGGCTGTTGATTGTGGTCACGGACGATAACACGGGGAGAAATAATAAGTTTGTCCCATTGAGAGGAATTCGAAGTGGCCTGCAGGCAGCTCGGTGTGGTTATCAGAGTCAAGTGTTGGTCTCAGTCGACTGCAGTGTTAGTCTTAGTTTGGCCTTGAGTGGAACACGCACACATTCACACGCGTCCGGCTTATCAGGTCCCTGTTGTCCTCATTACAGGGGCCTGTTGTATATGAACAAGTTGATTCACTGAATCGCTCTCCCTGCTGATGACTGTGTGGCGGCCACAGATAACCTTGAGCAGAGCGGCAGCATCACACTGGGAGAAGCAGTAAAACACTTCTGCTGCTCAGATGTAGCTACGGGCTCAAACCAGCCAATCCAGAAACACGGGCGATGCTGTTACCTGATATTAGTTCTGGATGAGGCTTCATGTCTCCATCAACAGTTAAATTATTAACAGCAGCTCTCTGTCCGTGGTTCGACATGACGAGGGATCAGTGACTCTGAGTTGAAGTTCGCTCTGAGCGGAGCAGCTCCCCCTCTTCATGAAGACATTAGTCTGCAGTGCTGTTGTCTGTCCCCGTCTGGACGAGCGCTCGTCACCGCACCATCATCATTACCATTTCATCAGCTGGAGCCGCCCGCCGTCCTTCATCTGGCCTCATCCAACACAGTGAAGAGCTGCAGCCAGATCCTGCACCCTCAAATTAAACATTCAATAAAAATGCTAAGCTGCTCCGGCACCAAGGCAAGGTGACAGGTGAGCAGCGCTGCCGGCTGAGTTATTGCCTCTTTCGGACATGATTAAGCGGGCGACCTTTGACCCCGGGCTCACCCACAGATTCTAAGGCCATGATTGGCTTTGCAGTGTATGTGCTTGATGACACGAGGCAGAATGATGTGTGAGTCATGAAAGGTAATTTCAAACCTTATCTGAAACTCACAGCTCATGTCGCCTTTGAGAATGTCCCCAGTGGTTTTTTTTTTTGAAAGGTCAGAGGTCAGGGTCAGTGGAGGTATATTTCCTGCAGCAGAGTGATGGAGGAGCTCCAGGTTCAAGAGCTGGAGCCGCACAAAGAAATATGATTTTTCAATGATGCATTTGATCAGGTAACAAATATGTTTAATTCAGACTTCAGGGCCAGAGGTGACATCATCGGGTTTTTCTTTATTAAAAGATTCAATTAAATAAAACAAAGAAACTGAGAGAAAACTGGAAATCCTGACGTTTGAGAAGCTGAAAGCCGAGAATCAGCCGGAGAACGTTTGACAGTTGTTGCTCAGTAATCTCTCACCGATCGACTAATCTCTGGATCAATCACTTGTGTCAAAACCTTTTCAAAACTTGTTTTAAATCAATAGGAAGTTACATTTCTGAGATCTTTGAAACAAATCAAGTCAATACTCAAGTTGTCTGTGATATTTGATCCTGTGTTTTCTATGAGCTTTTTAATACTTGGACCTAAAGTGATCACATCTGTTCAGGTCAAATCGATCACTGATCATTTCAGTGGTTCATCCTTCATTTCTGATCAGCATCTGGTCAACATTAGTAGATTTACATGAACCTATAGAGTCATGGAACACACACACACACACACACACACACACACACACACACACACACACACACACACACACACACACACACACACACACACACACACACAGAGACGTGAGGCCGACTCCTCCCACCTCTGCAGGGAAGTTAACTCGTATCCCACAGACCCAGTCATCGTGTTCCTCGGGCCTGATCATCCATCCTAAGAGCAAACGCTGTGTTCGCTGTCGAACCCCTGACCCTGACCTCCTCATCCTCCTCATCCTCCTCATCCTCCTCATCCTCCTCATCCTCCTCATCCTCCTCATCCTCCTCATCCTCCTCATCCTCCTCACCTCTGCACTGGCTGCATCGATATTGCACCGCCGCAGCTACCAGTCAGAAGCTCTCTCATTATAACAGCATGTCCTCTGTGTGATAATCAGCCGTGAATTGCAGATACGTGGCTCCTCTGTTGACGGCCCCCAGACCTCATTACTTGTGAGAGATGACGACCGGCAGGCCTTTGCCTCAGGTGGCCGGCTGCAGGGAGACATTTTGGACTTCCTAACCAGAGCAGGCGTTAGTGGAGGAGCCCTGGACTAATGACTCCATCCATCTGGACTCCATAGAGAAGTGCTGACGATTCAGTTCACCTGCCTGTAACTGAGATGAGTGTTGGAGCCAAACTTAGACCCGGCTCCAACACGTCATACATCTTCACCCCCTCATCAGTAGCATATTCAACTTCTTTAACGTCAGTGTCAGTTAAAGAATCGAACCCAAGGCCGCATAAAACCTGCGGAGGAGAATATCGTTCACCTCTTCGCTTTCTATTTAATGTGTCGTTAGATTATCAAAACTAAAATATTCTTTATAAAATAACTCACAGAGGCTTTGTCAACCTCACTTTTATCTATACAAGTTATATCTGATGGTTTCATGTCATAGAGCGTCACAGCGAGCGCCTCCTTAAGATCAGCTCTGGATCAGGAAGTACATCGTCCATTGACGTTTCAGAAAATACTTCAAAGAGTTTCAATCCTGAAACCAGGGCGACAGCAACAAATATGTATTAAATTAAAAAAAGGTCAACGGTACAATACTGCGGCATAATAGTTTTGAGAGGGAAGGAACTACACATCCCATAAACCATTGCGAATGATCCCTTTCCAATGACTCCCAGCTGCTTATTCTTGCCACATCTCTAAAACAATCGCAGCATGTTAGAAATCATGGTTATTCTGGTAAACACAAGATTACGCTCTGGGCCGTGTAGAACTTCTTCATATCGCGAATAAAACACGTTTTTATGTGTGACCATTGCAGCGTGTCTGCTCCAGAGTGAATGATCACTGGATCCATTCCCATCGCAGACGAACAAAGTGAATCCATCACCTCTTTGCTGGGGATAAAAATGAACCCTGCTACGATAAAGACTTAAAACGTTATGTTATGAAACCTTCAGTTCAGAAACGGGCCTCGATCCACAGGACAGTAATGAAAATAACTCTCCTCTCCGCGGTGGAGCTCCTGGTGGAGCTCCTGGTGGAGCTCCTGGTGGAGCTCCTGTGAGTGAAGATGGTCCGTGTCCTCGCAGCTTTGTTCCCCGCTCAATAAGCAAGTGTCAGAACCCCAGAGAAATGAAGTGGCTCCTCCTCCTGCGTCCTGCTGCTGTGCACCACATCAAATTATAATGTCCAGGCTCCCCCTGGACAGTCGGCACATTTCATTAATATTGTCTTTGGTGCCCACTCGATAGACTGATACACACACACACACATATATATATATATATATATCTACATTATATACAACACATAAGCAGCCTCACAGGACGTGTAATTGGCAGTAAGATTATTACAGTGAAAAGGTTGAAGGTCAAAGTCCATTTGTGCTGTTGCAGTAACGACTTAACCAATTAAAATAATTAGATTTTCTAACAGTCAGTGCGTCAGTAAATGTCACATACTTTTACTAGTTTAAAAGGTTTGATCAGATTTTAAAATATGTTTCATTGTCACATTTGAAATGTAGAAACAGTGAATTTGTTTAAATTCGACTGTGATCAGTTCACAGAGCGTAAATAAGAATGAACGACACAAATGGCTCAAATATATGTAAACATATACATATATATATAATACAAGTACAACCAAATGTATAGAACTTTAATAGAGAAACGTTAAATATAAACATGAATTGTATTCTTTATTCCCCATAGTATGTGTGTACAGATTTAGGTCCCCACAACATTGGTAACACCTGGACAACACACACACACACACACACACACACACACACACACACACACACACACACACACACACACACACACACACACTGATCTGCTTCTTTCTGATGGTGTTTTCATGACAGCAGAATTTATCTCTTTGTTAAACCCACAGAGACTTTATGTGCTTCCCGGATATTAAACATAGTTTGTGCGACATGTGGTAATTTGTTGTGTCACCGCTCAGTGTCTGTAGGTTTGAGTCTGTGATATAACTCACGTATGCACAGACATATTTCTAGTGTGAGGGTTTAACTGTTCCACACATCAGACATATCAGGTCCATATTGACCTTGTACAATCACATTCAATCCAACACGAGCAAATGACAACACATTTATTGTTGCTGGACTTTTATATCAAAGTAATTCTTCTTTGTTTTAACAGTGGTCATGGTAAGTTCATGACAATCCCCTCCAACCTGTCATTTATATTCTCTGTTAACTTATGTCATGATAAAGAATATGATGTTATTGCCTCTGACCTCATTCACCCCCTGATGTTTTCAACCCACAGAAACCCGGACTCTCCCGAGTGGCTGGACGTGGACCCCAGCAAGCGAACCGCCCTCGACCTCGGCAGCATCGTGCCGGGCCACAGAACCAAACAAGGTCCAGTGGAAGCCTCCGGGGCGGCTCCGCCTGCGGCCGCCGCTCACTGCTGCTTCTCTGAAGGGTTTGTGGACGATCCCGAGGTCCCCCCACTCATATAAGATCAAAGATGGAGGCATCTGCTCACTGAGCTTCGCTCCTGTCGCCTGAAATCAGACAGAATTTGGTGATTCGTCGGCCAAGTGGTGGCAGCGACTGGTGCAGTGGGAACTTGTGATGTTTTCCAGAAAAGTTAGAATTCTTCACTGTTTCAAACCAGAAAGCAACCGATGTTTTATTAAATAAAAGATAGACAACGTGGTGGATTCTGATTAATAATGATCCCGTGTGTGTGGATCATTTTTATATTTGTGTGTATGTTACATTTGACCTCCATCAGGTAGTGGCTGTTTGTAAACCAGGGTTAATGTGGTTCATGGTCAGCACCTGAAACACCTTCTCTCCGGTAAAGGTCTGAACAACACATTTTAAACCTCTAATGATCAGGTGTTGCGGTGCTGTTGGTTTTATTTTGAATGACCTGTGGTGATTTCACGAGCCTTTAATCTCTTTACACCCTGATTTTCCTTCTCAACAATAAGAGAGTTACTTCTTACAGATGTTAAGTTCTGTCCCCTCTGAACTCCAGTTGTGACAGAAGAACAGAAAGAACAGAAAGTCTCTGCTCTGCCTGTGGCTCACGTTCTGGAGCCTGTCGCTGGGGCCGATTGTGTTTTGTCTTTCCCTGTGATGCTCCTCCTCAGCCTCCTCTGAGCTCGGAGGCTGACGTTCTGCCAGACTTTGATCAGAGCCTCCTCTCGGTGCCCGGAGGACACGGCTCCAAACGTGTTTTGAAGTTTGTTCATCTCTCCTTGAAACTCCGCTGAAGTGTCCGTGCTGTTTACTTTCCTCTGAGTTGTCACAGGTCAGAGGTCACAGGTCCGTCTCCTCGTCCCTCCTCCTCCCTCCTGCTCCCTCCTCCTCCCTCCTCGTCCCAGAGCAGCTCTGAGAGCCACAGTATTTCTACAGGATTATCTCACTAGTTGGCTCAATTTTCTGTTAAACAAAATGAACTATGTGAGCAGGAGTTCAATCTTTAATACTGACTTTATAAAGACAGATGGAGAGAGAATATCAAAGTCTGTTGGGGAAGAAATTCAAACGTGACAAAACCTCAACCCGTACAGATCTTTATTTGTGATCAGTTTGTAGTTTCCTGTTTCCTGCTGCTGGCTCGTTCTGAACAAACCTTCAATTCTGCTCTGAAACTCAACTCATATCACGGATCTTTTAAAAAACAACTTCTTTTTTATCTTGATGATGCAGTTTTAAATTTAAATTTTATATTTTTCAACCCATACTGGAATATTTTGTTATTAGTATTTTGTTATATGAGCTGAGGTGAAAACGTGAATATTGGATTTGTGTGGTGTTCTCAGTTGGAGTCTTTAATCTGTTGGAGTCACACAAAGTGTCTGACAGTCCTGTCAAATACCAAAATAGCAAAGAGCCATAAATGCTTTGAATATTTCTTCGCCTCAGATCTGAACACGGTAAACTGATCGCTGATCTGTCGGCAGCACAGACTCTGCGCCGCTTCATTAATTATTGATAAATAATCTTCCTGCTGTGTCGTGTGGCGGCGAAGCTGCAGGAAACACATGTTGTGTTAATGTCAGTGGCCTGCGATCTGTGGGAGAAGCTTCATTAGGGATATTTAACAATTCATTTCACTTTTCTTTATTATCACACTGGGACCATCACATCATCGTGGTTTCACTGGTCAGTCGTCGTCACTTTGTCACGTGCTGTACTTTGCTCTGCTGACCCTAACTCCTGTGAAGATATTTGATCAATATCTTCCCATCTGATCGATCCAGTGACTTTAAAGTTCTTCTTCTCTCTGAATCTTCTGAGAGGGAAGCGTTGGTCCCGTGGTCAGCTCATGTCACACCTCATGGTTCCCAGTGGTAACAAGGTTTCACTGAGCAAACCAGCCTGAACCTTCCAGTGTCACCAGTCAGACTCACTGGGATTATTGATTTTTCTGTTTTCTGTTCCTTTGACATTTGACAGCGAGACAGGAAACAATCGAACCATGGATTCTACACTAACCAGCCACCACGCCGCCAGGGAGCCTGCGTTTTACCCTGCGCCAAAAAACCCAACAGATTCTGACTTGACCCGTCAGCAGTGTTCGGACACACCCATCTCCTCCTCCTCCTCCTCCTCTTCCCAGTTTCAGCCGGGAGGTCGTGACAGACTGAAGAGGGGATTTCACGTCTGGAAATCAGATCAGCTGCTCTTGATCTTGGATTTAACAGATGTAATAGACTTTTTCAGTTTGGCCTGGTTTTATTTAAAATGGACTAACCTCCGTAAAAAGCAGCACAGTCGTCTGAGGGGGGAAACGTTCATTTTCCCTTTGGCGTCACAGACGTTATTAAAGGTCAGCGTTTTGTTTCCTGTGTGATTAAATCCACAGACACGATGAAAACCCTGAACCCGGTTCTCCGTCTCTCATCTGCTCCATCGCTGCCTCATCGATTTTGGTCTGTTGCCATGACGCCGGCTGGTCCCACGAGTTCTGTGTACACAGCTCGTTGTGCCGACCCGGGTCCGACACCCCCCCGTTACGTCATCAGCTCCTGAACAGAAGAACTTTACTTACTTTACCTACTTTTTCACCTTCTGGAAACAACCTTGATCATTAAATGTTTTAGTTGCAGATTAATGATCATCGATGGAATCACGTCTCTTCACAAACTGCAAACAGGAAATACAAGAACAAGACAAACACCTGGAATCCTCCCCCATCATCACGACTACTGCCCCCTCCTGGCGAAGGTCATACCTCGCACAGTTCATCCATAACTGCACCTCCTCCACTGCTCATCATCCGTTCTTCTTCCTCTTTGCTTCTCTTTACTGTTCATCCCCAGGGGAACATGAATGTCTGCATGTGGAGGTGGACAGTCAGTGAGAAAGAGGATCTCATCTTCAGGGGGATTCCCCCTCTGGGGACCGTGACTGTGTGAAGTCAGACACACAACGAACTGAACATGTGTGGTTGTTGTGTTTGATCTGATCTGTAGTAACCATGGTGGGAGGCAGCAGTGAGACCTCTCCTCTCTTCGGTTTGTTCCTGGTTGGAAGTATCACAGACGGGATGTAAACACCAGTCCTCTCATCGCTCTGCAGTTTTCTGGGGTTTGAACCCATGTGTGGGAGGAGTTTATTTTCCTTCCTGTGGATCCGTTTGCAGTTGAATTGTCAAACGCACACCAGGAGGATCCGTTCTGAACTTGGTTGCCTGACCTCTGACCTCTGACCTCTGACAGTGTCATGACTCAGACGTACGTGTACATGTGGCTCTATTCAGAAATGAAGCCAAAATACGAACGCTGCCATCTTGTGCCGATGACGCCATGTGTGTGCGTCGTCGTATCGAGGTCCTGCTGACACACTCGACCAATCAGGAGTCAGTCTCAGCTGTCAATCATGACACCCCAGCCTGTTTTTATATCATCACATCAAAACCAAACTGATCAGAAACACTTCAATGTGATAAGAACGACCTGAAATGACAGAAACCATCTTTGCTGCACAGATCTGAGGAAACTGCAGGAAACTTCAGTTTGAAGGTTTGATTCACGTGAAAGAAATTCAAAGACATTTAGTTTCCTGAATTTAGATCCTACTTATCAAACGTTTAACAATTGTCGGGCTCAACGATCCTCGCTCCTTGTTAGTGTCTCATTTTTAAAGAAGAAAATCCCCTGAACTAATCACCTTGGATCACAAGTGCAGATGTTTCACATCCTGCTCATGAAAACTCTCAGGTCACAAACATTGTTTGTTCCCAACAGCAGCAGACGTCTCTCCAAACCACGCTGAAGCCAAATTGGAAACACATGCATGGGACACATGTTAAAAACTGCTTGCTGAGCGACCTTTCCCCGTGACCCTGCGTAGCCGAGTCCTTCCACCTCTCCATCCGGGCGAAAGAGCAAGTAAAGCTGTTCAGAAAATCAATAATCAATACCGCTGCCCCTGGGAGCGGCTGCGTTTGCATTGTGATGATTTCAGAGATTTCAGCCGGTCTCTGCTCCGGGTGAATACCTCGGACTTTCCTGTCGGTTCAACAAACCAAACGCCAGGTCTGTGGGGGGCCGAGCAGGACCCTCAGGAAGAAACGCTGCGGTACCACAGGTCACGTGGTGATTTATGGCGATCTGTGAGATTGATGTGTTTATTCTGGTGTTTATGCTGAATCGTTGTATCTGCTGAACTGTGAGCGTCAGTTCAGCAGCGCTCGTCCTCGGGGAGTCGACAGCTGCAGTCGTTTTTCATGCAGCTGGAGACGCCAGCAGCCGGATTCATGGCGGCTTTAAGTCAGTCACACCTGTAACAGGGGTTAGGGTCCGAACACACCGGGACTCTCCACGAAGATGCATTCAAGTCTGTTTTATTCTTGTTGGACAGAACGAGATGACGACTTTAAGAGTTTCCTGTTGTCAGATGGAAGGTCAGTCAGTCGAGGTCTCACCTCCACACGGCTCCTCAAACTGCACCAAACCTGCCGTGTTCCTTTGGACCTCGCTCTGAAGCGATGACAGAAGCTCATTGCGGGCGACCAGCACCTCCACCTGCTCAATGGCAGCAGAGGAAACAGCCAAACAGCAGCTTTAGGATTGTAAGAGGGGGCCGGGGGGGGTGAGGAGCAGCAGTGGTCTCCAGCCTCAGCAGCTCTCGTGCTCAGTATCATGTTTATTGTTCATGTAACAGGAACCAGGCTCAAGACGCTTTCACTAAAATCAAGTGCTGATGTCAGGGATTCTTTTCTGCTCGCCTTGTCGTTTAC
>NC_061493.1:24164259-24216759 GCF_022539355.2 Hippoglossus stenolepis | reverse complement strand
TAGCAACAGATAAATTCAGCAGTTACACAAACTGTCTGCTCTTTTATTTTCTGAAACCTGAATAAGAGCATCGGACTTCAGCAGCTGGACACTGACCTCAGGTCAGTCGTCGCTCGTGGGTCAAACGGAGTCATTCGCTCACACGTGATTTGTCCGTTGTGTTGATCGTCCCTCAGCCTTTGGATTGAAAGTTCAGATGCTGAGTGAAGTGACGTTTCGGGGCTGAAGGTTTGATAAACGTCTCCCTGACAGTTTCATGTCTCAGCTCGTTGTTCAGAAGTTGACACTTTGACCCCTGTTTCCACAAACTTCAGAGAAAAGCTGCGTTAAGCACTTTACTTTCTGAAAAGATGTTTTTGTGGACTCACCATTTTCACTCAACAGCAAGACACAGATGGTGTTTGATGCAACGAGCCGGTGGTTTCCAGCACGGCTGAAAGGTCCCAGTGAAGTTAATGGTGTTAGTGGTGCTTGTAAACTCGTCGTGTTAATTTTAGATAAACTGACTGTTTCTGTTCGATGACTCACTCTGGTTTATAATGTTCTCTCTGTTTCTGGATTCCGCTCAGTGTCCTAATGGACTCTGTGGTTGTGGTCATTTAGTGTAATGACATTTATCTCCCACAAATGTTGTTCCAGTGGGAGACTCGTTCAGCTGTTGTTTATGGACACATGAGAATAAAGGTTGAGGCTTAATTTACTGGAGATTTCATATAATGTGGAGTCTGATGGGGTGGGGGGGGGCTGCAGGGGCACAGATCTGGACGTTGAGTCCTCTTACTACAAAACCTCAGAATAATCAGGAGAAGCAACAAGTTACATTTACTCTCTGTTCTGTAACTCAGATGTTATTTTGTGTTTGTGTACTTTGTCTTTAAAGGAGACATGTTGTCTGCACTGTCCTTTGCTGCAGCTCCTCTTTTCAGCCTCTGTCTCAAACAAGCTTTAGCTCCTGTATCTTTAGCTGTTGTCCGAACTGCACTGAACTCTGGGTAATCTCCTGAAATCATCCGAAGGGGCAAGAGGACAAATATCTGAGTCAATGTCTCTGGACATGTTCTGGATCTTCTCCTGCAGCCTCCTGGTAACATGTGTGTAACATGTCCTCGTGAGTCCATGTGAGGAAACAGCAGGACAATGTCCTGAAGCTTCCCAGTGGACGAGTGGACGTGTGGATGAGGTTTCTAACACGTGACGGACGTGAAGCTGGAAGAACACAAACATCTCAGGATGAAGAAGAGGAGCCGTACACGTAGAAGATGAAGACGTCAACTTGGAAACACGAGGAGGTTCCAGATCTTTTGGTGATGAGGGCCGACGCCGTATCCGTGACGATATCATGGGGACCACGCTGTGTTGCTGCCCCCCACACGATTACCCCAAACAGCAGAACAAACTCAATCATCCTGCTCTTACATTTCCTGCTCTGATGCTCTCTCTCCGTTCTCTTCTCCGTCTCATGCTATATAATTTTTTTCCTCTTTCCCTGAACTAGACAACCGTAATGTTCTTGGCGCCCAGAGGCTCCAACCTCCGACCTCCCCTGAGACTGTTTGCCTCAGGCCTCCGCCTGCGTGAGACTGATGCCGTCAGGTTTCATCTCCATCAGGTTGTGTGGCAGGACGTTGTAATCGTCAGCTGAGGGACTGAACGTGACACGTGTGTGTTGCTGATCACATGTGAGACGCGTGTTTGTTTTCAGGCCTCGGTGGGAAGTTGATGCCACGACTGAGGAGATTTTTATCTTTATACTTTAGGTTTAGCAGGTGGCTAATGGTGATTCTCACCAGTAGGTTTGTCTCGGAGGGAGATGTGGTTTACGGCTCAGGCAAAGGATGCTGGGAAACAGAGTGAAGGATTTCAAAGCTCATTGTTTTTATTGTTATGATGCTCACTGGGTTCAGTTCAGGATGATGTCGGATGGTATTGGTCTGATTCCAGTGCCGTGTTACTGAACCTTCAATAATCAGAGGTCAAACGTGAGGGAATCATTTCTACAAGATATCTCAGCGACGACTCAGAGACCAAACGATCTGGAGGCCTCGAGGATATTATGAGATCAGTTTGGTGATCATTTTAAAAATAGTTTAATCACTTTTCTTTTTATTAGTTATAGGTTAATGTTGAGGTAAAAATGGAGCTGGACACACACTCCCCATATCTGTAATCACTGACAGGTTCATTTGACACACACACACACACACCACACACACACACACACACACACACACACACACACACACACACACACAGAGACAGGGATCGATTGGTGCAGGTGGAGCAGTCGCACCCTGAGGAGGATGATCTTACTGGGGTCAGAAAGCAGATCCAGCTTTTGTAAAGGGAAACCCTCCAGTCCCACAATCCCTTTCTCCTGTGAACCGGTATTTAAGTGTGCGAGTGTGTGTGTGTGTGTGGTCGACACGCTCTAACCCAAAGTCAGTGTGGAGATGTTGAGGGTGGGGGGGCGAGCCGCCCTGCAGGAGGGATCAGAGCCGGGGGGCTGGGTGAGGAATCGTTAGTGTCTGTAATTTCAGTCTCGTCTGAATCTGCAGTGTCAGTGATTTTCACAGACGGCCCCCGTTCTCTCCCACATCCTGTCACATGACGGTAAGAAGAACCTGCTCCACACAGACTGGACGTTTAACAGCGTTTTACAAACACCACTGGTTTAATCCCAGTACAGAGAGAGACAGAGAGTCAGAGAGACAGAGAGAGACAGAGACTCTCTGTCTCTGTCTCTCTCTCTGTCTCTCTGTCTCTCTCTGTCTCTAATCGTGTGTTTATGGTGAAAGTGGGTCACGACGGCCTCGGGCTGCATGATGCAGACGCTGAAAGGCTCCAGCTCGCTCCCCGCTGAGCGAGTTTCCCAGAGACGAAAACACGGCGGCATCGGCCCACCAGGAAAATCAATGTGCGGGGAAATGAGCGACTAAAAGCTCCTCTTAACAGCTGCTGATGGAAACTTCCAACACCTCAGATTTGTTCTGAAACCGGCTGCAGGAAGTGTCAGAAAACAGCCGCAGATTGGACGAGTCTCCCTTGTTGGTGCGAGGGTGGATTCAGTGGAAGACGCCGGTTTGTGTTTTGGTCAGAAGAAGGTGCAGCTCTGCTTCATGCATCCGGAGCTTTTTGTCTCTGTAGTGAAACGTTAAACTCACTCATTGATTGTCTCTGAATCAGGACAGATTCATTCAGCGTCTTTACTCTGCAGGTTCTGTCCATATGCAGACGATGTACCACTGTCTGAGCTCCTCAATGCTAACTGTGCTAGCAGCTTCCTCTGTCATGACCGTAGACTGTTATTAAATATAGTCTCGGTCATAAACCTCGCCTCCTCCGTGTGAGCAGACAGGACATGGACCAAACTGAAAAATCAAAGTAGACATTTGAATACATTTTTATTTGATTGGCTTTTGTACAGTGGGAGGAAGTAGAGACATGGCGTCCATCTTGATTTACAGCTGATCCACCAGCTCTGTTTCTCTGTGTGTGTGTGTGTGTGTGTGTGTGTGTGTGTGTGTGTGTGTGTGTGTGTGTGTGCTTGTGTGTGTCCTATAATCAGTTGTGTGATGTTTATTGGTCCATTGATGTAATGATGCGTTTTTAATTCTTCGCATCCAATGATCAGAGAGACGGACAGTTGAGGACGTCAAGCAATAAAAACGACAGACACGTGAGTCCTGACACGGAGCAGCGTCAGTGAGCCCCATTAGCTGTTAGCGTCCCACACGGGAGTTATTAGCCTCCATTACCACTGTAATGTAACTGACACACACACACACACACACACACACACACACACACACACACACACACACACACACACACACTCCCCCTCTCGAGGATCCAGTTTGGAAAGTGACAGCCGGCGGTTTGAAGCCGACGGTATTTAACCAGGCTGTGACGCTGTGTTGTCTCCTCTCCCCTCGTGGTTACGGTGGATAACGGTCACATCTCGTCTCGTTAAAGATGCTGCACACGTAGACGGGTGGACACCGTGTGATTGACAGCTCACACCGTCCAATGGGTGCATGCCGCAGGTACAAGTTCGGCACAGCTTATGAGTTAAATAAAATTGCAATGACGAGAATGCAAAGAATGAAAATAAAGTCCCGGGTGTCATTAAGCAACAACCACACATAAATAATCTTAAAACAAAACCATTTTTAGCATCCTACATAAATGACACACGTTGGTTTATTATAGTGAAGTAACTCTTATTGAGCCTCAAACCTGGAGTTCCAGCTGAAGGAAGCCAGGTTTCTGATTGACATGGTTACTGCCCTACATGTGATTAGCCAGTGTACATCACGCCACTGTTTTTAGCGATGGAGCCGTCCAACGTTCAAATTAAATGAAAGCAGGAAGTCCAGGCCTCAACATAACGGTGACTTCCTGTCTGCGTGTCCTCTCAGCTGCTCAGTCGGACACAGTTTGGTTAGATGCTCAGGTTTTGGATATTTGACATCAGTGAGTGAATGTGTGACGCGGAGGCATCATGTTGCAGCGCTGCTCTCCAGCTAACGCTCGCTGCAGCTGACAGAGCACTTAGCTCCAGTGTGAACTCTGCTCTCATCATTTATTCATGCTTTATTTTGCACCAGGAACCATTTGTTCTACCCTTCCTACCCACATCCACCTCGCTCCGTCTCAGGGCCGTAATGGAGCATCGGCTCCAAATCCTCCGAGACTCGACTTTCTCCCCTTAGTGCTTCCTTCTTTCCTGAACGCTGGTGATTAAGCCTCAGGTGATCGTCTCTTCCTCGCGGTTTTCTCCGGTTGGTTTTGGCAGCGAGGAGTCGGACGGGAACCCTCAGTGTTTGCAGAACGCTTTTGTTTTGGGAGCCTGATGAGAGTCAGCAGAGGAGGGGCCTCAGTGTGAGAAGGAGCTGGTCCTGGTCGTCCCGGCTGAGCTCCATGTGTCAGACGTCTCTTCATCGGAGGGCTGGTTGAAGACGTCACAGCGTGAACACAGAACCACGCGGCTGAGTTGAAAATCGGTGCTGGTTTCAGTAAAAGAGATAAGATCAATTAAATCTGACGTAGACGTGGACTGAAACTAGTTTGTGTGAACAAGAGAATGAACCTCACACCACGGAAATGTGATTGATTTAGTCTCAGTTTGACCTTTTCCATGTTTGATGTGTGTCTCAGTGAGAACGTGAACTGCTTTGAGGAGTTCCAGCTGTGAAGGAAACAACTGTAACACCTGCTACGCTGAGCAGGAGAAAATCATCATTTCCATTTTGGATTTTATGTTTTTATGTTTGTATTTTTGGATCCAGTAGGTTAATGTCAAGGTGATAAAATAATTGACTGGTCATATAGGCAATGTTGTGAGATACCAAACATTGGTAAAAAAACATTATTATATCATCTTATTTTAAAGTTCTGCCAGGAGAAGCCTGTCCTGTCTGGTGACACCGGGGGGGTTTTGGGACGTGCTTGATGGTTGATGGTGTTTCCACACTTTGCTCAGCGCTAATTTTCTAAACAGTTTTCTTTTTAATTGAGAAGACGTGAAAGCTTTAAAGGAGCTGAACGCGCCGATCCGTTTTTAGTGACAAATGATCCTTCATGTGACTCAGCTGAGTCAGATCTACAGCTCTTTGAGTCCTTGTTTGATTGTGAGCAGCAAATTATGATGAAACGTGCTTTCAGCGTTTGTCATTATCGTTTCTTCTACTGGGATTGAATATAAAGAGAGCAGAGTATTTTGAATCTTAAACCTTTCGATGCAGGAGAGCCTCCAGGAGCTTCTCCTCAGATCCCTGGTTTCACCTCAGAGGGGCGAGCCGCTTGGATCAGGGCCAACGTGGAAACGAGGAACAAAGGCTGTGTCCGGTAATATTTAACACTCGTTGAAGCCAAATCTCTGGCAAAGATGCCGGCCCACGTGTGGCGGTTGAAGGGCGGGAGAGGACACAGCAGGAGGCGATGGCAGAGGGATCCCAGCGACTGCTGACTTGACGAGTTGGAGTTTCCTTTTCGCAGCAGCACTTCCTGTTCGACAGGACCATGATGATTAGTTTCCCTCCTTCTGTTGTTCAGTGGAATCAGATGCAGGAGGCGTGAGGGAAGCCTCGATCCGGTCGGTCATGATGCTGAGTCCTGATCAAACAGGAACATGAAGGAAATATTTCATTTTATTATTTTAATCAAAATAATGTCTTATTCTGAAAAAAACGGCCAATAGTCAGATTATCAACTGATGAAACTCTGAATGTAAATTGTTGAACACAGGAATCAGAGAATCAGTTTCCTCAGACTGGATAATTTAATAATCGTGTGTGTTTGAAATGATCATTAAGAGACATATAAACAATTCGTCCAATCAGACGACCACAAAACATCACACAGACAAAAGCACAAGCAGGTGTTTTCATGAGTTTATCTCTAAAACTGTACATTTTATAAAAAATAGTTAAAAACCTGCATCAAGTTACCCTGGAAGAAAAATGTAATATATTTTCATTTACAAACTCAAACCGGATATATGGACAGAAAAAGAGATTTGATTTGGTGCATGAAGTCTCTTAAAATGTGACACAACACAACGCCCTGCTGCTCGCCGCCGTCTGGGAGACGAGCGGAGGACGAGGCTGAAGACTCCCCCCCGCTCCGTTGCCTTTAAGGGATAATTTAAGGGATAATTGTATCTGGAAAACATTTGGGCTCGGGGACGTGCAGATGTCGCATAATGGAATCTGCAGAACAGATGAGCATTAAAGACACGAGGCCACAGCTCCTGAAAAACAACACGTTGACCTCCGGCTGGTTACTCCCTGCACACTCTGTAGTAATCTGATTACATCTGACTTTCAGGTGTAATCTGACTCCTGTAAAATGTCGGACCTGGTGTCGTGTTGAGAGCTCAGTCCTCCGCCAGGGCCCAACAAACACAACCTGCGAAACGTTTCCCCTGAAAAGATGCAACCAGCAAACATTTGAAATGATTCCTTTTTCATTTTCACTTTCTCTCAGTTGATTCTAGTCCCTGCAGATCTAGAACAGCAGAGACAGCTTTGTTTCAACCACAGACAGAATAAAGATGGACGACATGTCTCCACTACGAACGCTGCCATCTTGTGCTTTTGGATTCTGTGCAGTAACGCTCCGGAGCCACATACACGTTGGACCAATCAGGAGTCAGTCTCAGCTGTCAATCACGACGTCTCCGCCTGTTTTCATATCATCAAATAACTGATTCAAACCAAACAGCAGTGAGACTTTTTGGCTTCCATCTTTATTTACAGTTTTATTATGAAATATGAAGTTGAGGCTTGTTCGATGCGTCTTTGCTTCTTTCAGACCTGAACATTTATTCATGTCGAGACTCAGACGTTCACGTTCTCAGTAAAACGTTTTACATTTCAAAAGTAAACTGAGGAGATTCACATCAGAGGCATCATCAGGGTCCACCAATCAATCAGTGTGCGTCCTGCAGTGTGTGTGTGTGTGTGTGTGTGTGTGTGTGTGTGTGTGTGTGTGTGTGTGTGTGTGTGTGTGTGTGTGTGTGTGTGTGTGTGTGTGTGTGTTTGTTGTGGTCTGAGCATGTGCAGAACCTGCTGACATTTTCCCGGCGGCCCAGGCTCGTGAATAATTGATCACAGGCCTCACCTCTTTGAGTGTGTGTGCGTCGCTCCTGTCGACCCTCCTCCTCCTCCTCCTCCTCCTCCTCCTCCTCCTCCTCCTTCTCTTCCTCTTCCTCTTCCTCCTCCTCCTCTTCCTCTTCCTCTTCCTCTGAATGTCCCTGCAGCCCTGAACGACCTTGTTAAAATATATGTAGTTTAATCGTGACCTGCCGCTCTGATGTTTTTGTCCATTTAATGGTGTAAAGTTTCACCTGCAGCAGATTAGTTTGTCGTTCACTGATCCAAACGTAATTATCTGATCAACCTTTGAACCTGTTGTCACAGAACGTGGTTCATGTTCCCTTCAGGATGAACTTTAACAACGTTAAGCCTCTGACTTTTCATCTGGAAAATCTTGTTTTGTCAAAAGATGCTTCCATCAGCCTTAGTTTCTACTTTCTTTCCTGTTTTTCTTTAGATAATCTTCAATTTTTATTCCGATATTCCCACACACATCGTGGAAAATATGTATAATATGGTATCAAGGTATTAATTTGGCAGTGAAACCGTGTCGCTGTGAAATAAAAGCACATATGAGTCAGCAGAGACACTCCTTCCCAGTAAACAGCTCTTTGGCTCAGGCTGGTTTTTAAACCTCTTTCCAGAGACATTAAAACATGTTGAGAGTTTTTAATCGTCCACAGACAAACACATGAGCCCACTCCCAGAATGCTCTGCTGCACCGACGCTTATGAAAGAGATTTACGAGATGCAGCAGAAAACTGTAAATTCACAAATTTAATGGATGAGATAAAAACACACATACCTGAGACCGAACGCGACCCGATCACTGTCACGTGACATAAACCTGACGACACGTGACCTCGACAGCAGCTCGGAAGTTCACAGGAATCCAGTCAGTGAATATTTAACTAAAGCAAGTTCAGGTTGTTTTTTATCACACACACAATTAAACACTTAATACTTTCATCACCTCCGTCAACAAGGGCGTCTTCACGGATGGGACCTGGAACACAATGCAGATAGAAGAGCAGATTCAGAATTTATTATCTTTTATATTTGTATAACCACAGAGACTCGTGGAGGCTGTTTTCAGTCAAAGTGCTGACCTGAGAATCTGAGTGAAAACAGGGAATATGAGAGAAACACTTATGAAGACGCTTCTTTATTTCAAATAGTGAATCGTTCATTTTACTTGATGCAGCATCAGTTCTACAATTATGTTTTCACAAATATTTTCCACCAGTATTTACATTTTTTACTTTCTTTTTTTAAACAAAGAATTTTCCAAATCATATTTTAGTAAAATAAAGATTCTTCGACTGCAGTGTTTATATTTCCATCATGTTGTTACCTTGATCTTCAGCACCCTCTCCTCCCTTTGAGGCTCCCCACTTGCATATGGACCAGTTGCAACGGTTACCAAGGGTAACCATGTGACTCGTTGCCACGGTAACCCCTCTGGATGGGCAGGCAGGGAGTCTGTTTTGCTCTCATTCGCTGCGCTTCGGTTCATGATGCTCATTCTTTGTGTTTGGAGGGTTTTTCTCTTCACAGTGAACCGTGTGTCATACGTCATACGTGTTGTCAGATACCGTTCATACACAAAACACAGAGCTGCCCCCCCCGCTTCCCCGAGACAACACGAGTGTGCTGACTCCAAAGGCCGTCTATATTTATCAGGTTGGTGGGTGCGGCTTGTTAAGATTAGGCAGTGTGTGTGTGTGTGTGCGTGTGTGCGTGTGTGTGTGTGTGTGTGTGTGTGTGTGTGTGTGTGTGTGTGTGTGCGTGTGTGTTTGCAGATTCGCTACAGCACGATGACACAGCCATATACAACAAAGTCTCAGTTGCTAGGCAACTCCATCTAAAAACGCTCACTAACCATGATGTAGTGTGTGAGCAGCAGCTGAGGTGTTACAGAGAATCAGCTTCTGACAACAACCATTAGTGAATCTGCACCGGGATCAGCTCATAATATCAATATTCATATTTGAATGAAACCAGCATCACTCGTCACATTTGTTATCAACTTTTATTAGTTTGATCTAAACGGAAGAGAAACAAAATATATAAATAACCACAATATTAGAGCCCGACAGATATATCCATAGGCTGATAAAATCACTATTACATATCAGTATTTATGTAAAAATGTATTTCATAATTTACAGAATCAATTAAAATATATTAATTTCTTAATTTAAGTTCTATATATTTGTTTTTTATTAGTAGTTATTCATAATAAAGTTTACGATGGCTCTCACTTTACCTGGTTTTGTTGCATGCATCATGCTGACGTCCCATGACATCATAATGACACGTGACTTACGAGCTCATCACCGACGTTTTAACTGCGCAGAACCTTTACATTCATACTCATAACTCATAACTCACCAGAGGAAAGAGGCAGTGAAGGTGAAGAAGGTGAAACAGGAAACTCTCTGTCCCTCGATGACCTCCTGAGGCCGGTGGCAGGAGAGCAGGTCACTGTTTGCACCTGAAAACCTTCCAGTTCTTCTCTGGTCTGAGCTTCCAGCCAAGTTCAGTAATTAGTCTTTGGAGAATGACCTTGGTTAATTACATTGCTGAGAGCGGAGCAGCACAAAGTGTCCGTCCACAGCTTCATTATGATCTGGACTTACAAGAAGCAGTTTTAGTAGAAGAAAAAGGCTCCAGGCTGAATTCTGACGATGGCTTGACGACAGCAGAGCGGTCGGACATCATCATCTGAAAAGGGACAAGTCAGGGCTTCTCCTTTTAAAAGCTGCTTCAAACAGAAACACACCTGGTTGGACATATTGGAGCACTGGAGTCTTGTATTATCTCTGACTGTAGATTCACAGTAGTAATAATATTTTCGAGGAAACGTGGGACAAATGAAATCAGTGTTTGAAACCAGCAGACGATCAGCAGCTGAAGAGTCCAGGGAAGCCGATCTGGAGGAAAAGGACCAAGGTTTCCAGGGAGGACGGTTTTTCATGAGGTGCTGAGTCTGAGCCAGCAGGAGGAAAACTGAGCCTGTGGAGAAACACATGTCAAGAGCTGCAGAATAAAAGCTGGAGGGGAAGAGTCAGACCGAAGTGACTGGCAGGCAGGACGGACAGGTAACAACAGCTGATTGGTTAGCTGTGACGAGCAAGCTGACGACAAAGATAACAGAGTAGAGCCAACGTGAGCGCGGTTTAATCTGGTGAGGAGTGGAGGGACGAGCAGGGTGCTGCAGCGATCACACTCACTCAGAGGGAGGAGCAGACACGTGTCCAGCGTCCATCTTCCTTTACAGGCTGTGGTCGCCCTGCACAATGAACTCCTGGTTGTGGGTTTGTAAAGTTGACGCAGTTTGATGAGTCATTCCGATGCTTCAAATGTCACTTTTTCAGCTGGGCTCAAACAAACGGCCCAGAATTCCTTGCAGCTGCTATTTCTGTGCAGTCTGTGGTTTCAGAGTCTCCTGAGGTCCAGACTCCAGCAGCGGCTCCGGCCCACGCAGGCGTCCACCTTCTCCGACCTGCGTCTGTAGCGACTCACGGCTCCTCGACACGTCCTCATCCCAGGAGGCCGTGCTCAGTTTGAGCCGGGACTCCGTCTGGTCATATTAATATCTCTCCTTCACATCAGTGGACAGTAAAACTGCAGCCGTGAGGGAAGATTCATCATTAATGCACAGAAACCAACCGTCACTTTATTATCATCAGTCAGAATATCGACCACATCAGCTCTTTGTGCATGAAAATTAATTCTCTGCTCCAGCCACATTATTCTAAAGGAATCTAACTGTGGCCTCATCGTGCATCTTGTGGTGATTCATCAGGTGATTTAGTGGAGTAAATAAAGATGGACGACATGACAGCTTCCAAAAGTGAAGACAAAACATACACGATGCCCAAAATCTGGACCTCCTTATAGAATACTGTTTAATGTTATGATATCACAGGTTTATGTCAAAGTCCAGGAGATGCACAATATGGAGTTTTCCAACTGCTAATAACAATGAATTCCCTGCTTCTCATACAGATACAGATGATCACAGTTTTGTATTTAAAGAGAACTGGTGATGAGGGATGATTTAGTATTTTATTATTCCCTAGCTGTGACCCAGCCACATCCTACAGGGCAGGTGGGGGGGTACAGATGTGCTTCTCGCTGGGGAAACCCTCGATCTTCCTCTACGGGAGGGGGCTGGTCTGCCAGGACTATAAATTGTGATTTTGTTGTAGTTTGCTTCAGCCTTTCTTCTGTCTCTACTGAACGTCTTGCTGTTTTCAAATGCCTGTCGGATGGACAGGGTCCGTTTCTTCTCTTTCGCCTCAGTGCCGCTGCTGCAGCAGCCGCTTCATATTCCTTCTGTACAGATTTGATCTGTTGTGTCAGTCTTTCTTCCTCCTCTCGGAATCCCTGCTGAACATCTTTGGCAAATTACAGTCGTGGTGTCGTCTTCTGATGCTGTGAAAAACAAGCACACGGGTCAAAACATGTTGTTTAGTCTGTACAGAGTTTGGAAACTAACCCTCGTCGTGTGATTTAAGCGTCGGGAGCATGTGGTCGCTCGTCGCTCCCCCTGTACCCTGAAAAACAGTCGGACACAGAGAATCCTCAGCTTTATCACGAGAGTGAAGGTTTGAAATGAGTTCGGTCTCTTTTCATTCCCCCACTGACTCTGTGTGAAGCCACACAGCAGCTGCAGGCTTTTGTCAGTCGTCAGTATCTAATTATTATCATCACTGTTATTACTGTGGATGCTGTTTGTTGGCCCACCTCCGTGAACCTTCCCCCTCATTACCTTAACCAGCAGCAGCAGCTGTGGCGGCGCTGCAGAGACTCGGGGAGTTAAAGACACTTTTACTGTGAATTCCTGGAGCTGAACAACTGGAAACTTCCAGGAAAGTTTGTTGGACATTTACTTTCTCAGATGAGACCATGAACATCCCAGAGCCGTCCTTCTATCAAATTTAAAATGGAGCGTTCAGGTGATCAACTTGTTCGGTGATAAAATATTCCAGGCTTGTTTTTCTTTTTCAGCTGCTCATGACTCGTTGGAGAATAAAAGCTGCTGCAGGATGTAAATAACGTCAGCGAGACGCAAACTCCAGCTTTACTGTTGTTCGTGTGGACCAGTCGTCCATCACAGGCTGCTGTGAACAACACAATCATTAATCTGTTGCAGTGAAATATAACAACATCGTAAAGATGCACAACAAAGAGTCGGACTCTGCTCGAACCAAACTGTTACGTCTACGTCACCGTTTCCAAACATGTCGGTTTCTGTTCGTCCAGATCAAAACGCAGCCTCTGAGTTTTCAAACTAAAACGAGACCAGTTGTCCTGAGGTACAGCGAGAGAAAACAGGGAAGTGTAAATCTCTCTGTGTCACAGCCAAGTGTGAACTGACCGGAAGCCTCGAGTTTGTTGTGTGTAATAAATCAAACTCACATCAGATATTTATTCATTTTCCTGAAATGACTGTGGTTGTTATAAATCTCCAGGATCGTGATGAACAGATCTGATGTGAGGACGGACTCTTCTTTTCGAACGTGTCTCCGTGGCGACGCAGACTTCCTCTTGTTTTGAACCTGCCTGTCCCACATTCATTTCTGCTGCTCTTGCTGATGCGTCCGTTGTTGTGTTTGTTTGCTACGAAACAAATTCACAACCCCGCCCACTTCCTGTCTGCAGCCGGTTCACTCTGTGTTACTGGACTGTGTCCGGGGCGTGTCAGACTGTGGTCTCCAGCACTGACGAGGTGTGTCAGGGGTTTTCTGTGCAGGAGAGGAGCTCACTTTAACACAAACTTTTTAACTTTGCACAACTTTTACATTCACAAAAAACCTTTATTACACACTAAAGGAAATAACCACTGAAAAACATCATATGATAGAAGGAAAAGAATGATTTTTATTTCTCTGTTGTGACCGTGTGTGGATGAACAATCCCGTTATGTTTTAATATTTACTGTTTGACCTCAGTCAGGAGTCACTTCCTCTCTTTATCTGATTTCTGGCTTTCTGAGTGTTGGACAGAGAAGACGAGCTGAAGTCCGGGAGGAGGTGTTTTAAATGAGCTGCTGCAGGGACCGAGTAACAACGCTCTAAATAAAAGAAGGAGGCTCAGTCTGTGACAGCTTTAAAAGCCTCCTGCTGTCACGACGGGTCCCAGCCTCCCTCTGCACCGAGGGTTCAGTGTGACCTCAGGGCTTTGTTTGGACCTGAGAACGACCTTGAGAGCTGCAGCAGCGGCTCGTCCTTTTATTTTAGTTTCTTCTGTGAAGTGAACTGATGAAGTTAAAATCGCCCTGAGACGAGATGCAGCCGACGTACTCTGAGTTACAGAGTTTGGTTCAAATTACAACTAAAACAGACACAAAGTTTGATTCAGTTTGTCGAGTTGAGTTTATCTTTGTGTTCGATGTCCCAACTGTTTGTTTAGCACCAGGTTATGTGAATCTTTCCCTGGAGCTTTGTTAGGGATTGTTTGGAAACAAGTTTTTCGGCCCATGAGGAAATAAAGTGTTGAATATTCAAATGGAACAAAATAGAGTCCGACCAAAAGAGGAGTTCTGGTTCCGGATCAAACTGAACCATGGTTCTGTATAGACGACGACAGGACGTACGCATCACAGGCAAAATGCTTTAGTCCCTAAATAACAATGTGAAACTAAAACTAACCAGATCGAGTGAAACTATGGAACCAGCACATGAAGCTGGTTCAGTGGATCAGGATCTAACCAGCACCACGTCTGGTGTGATGCTGCAGCAGTTTCCCTCTTGTTGTTGTTGGTGATTTGTGTAAATCTGTGCTCAGTCGTCGATGCACCTCCGCAGCACGGCCTCAGCGCCACGCTCTCGTTCTGCTTCTCAGCCGAGGCGTCCGTCGGCAGCGTGCGCAGGGAGGACTGATGTTTTTATTCTCAAAGACTAAAGAGCAAACTTGAGTGTTGAGATCATCACAGGACACTGATCAGTCGCTCTCCTGGAGAAGCAGCGGCTGTTTTTCTCTCCTCCAACGAGGCGCAGACGCACAGATGTCGGTGGCGTTGCTGTGATGCAGAAAATCAAACGTGATAAGTGCAGCCCGTCTGCCTCCAGGCAAATAAAGGCTCTAATTACCATATTCACTCCCGTGCACTGAGCAGGTCTGTGCTGACCCTATTTATTTCTCCAGCCCGCCGTGTTTCAGTCACCATGGAAACTAAAATGCCAGACGCAGCGGTGCTTGGTTCCCGGTGAAAGCTGCACATCAGGAGGTGGAGACAAAACTTCAAATAAACATCAGACCTGTGACCTCATCGAGGAGCATTTACACCTGATGACGAGCAGCGGCCTCCTCTTCATCCCTCACAGCTGCACGGCGACAGACTTCAGGTTATAAAGACGGATTCAGGTGCGTCAGGGGCACAAGATGGAGGCTGAACCCAAATCCTCTGACCTCTGACCTCTGACCTCTGACCCTTCCTGAGTGTTTGACTTCAGCTCCTTTAGTTCACGTCTTATCTCCGACCAACAGGCACGCAGGTCGTCTCCATCAAAATCTAACCATCAGTCGTTTTACTGTCAAAACCAAAAGTTAATCTGACGAGTTCATGAAAAAAAAAAAAAATTCAATTGTTTCAGCAAATGTTTGCGTGCAAGTGACAGCGCCCCCTAGTGGCCATAGGAACTAGCACTATTTGAATTAAACCAAACTACAACGTGATTCAGTCGAGCAATATGATGACTTTTATTTTACAGAAGAAACAACGCAGAAAATAAGTTCATACATTTTTATACAAATTAGTGGTTGAACTACAAAGTTAAATTTAGTTTCAAGGGTTTTATATCGACATCTTTGGAAAGATGATCAGTGATCTCTCTTTTTTTATTCTGATATATCTGCTTGTTAATGCTCATTTAATACTTTATATTATTTTATTAGCCTTTATTATTAGGTTATTCCCATTTAGATTAAAAATCTCTTTTACAGGGGAGACCAACAACAGCAGCAACACAGTTTCAACCGTAAAGTTAATTGGGTTAAATATTAACACTTGATCACAGACAATCTGGACTCAGGAGATTCTACCAGAGCTTTAAATTCACGTAACCAGCGTCTGAAACTGAAGATCACTCCACGGATTAGGTGACAAAAACCTAAAAGCTTTCTTTCCCAAGTCGTTGCAAACAGCTAATCACAAAATGTCCTCAGAACAAAGATCACGACTTCCATAAATCCAGTTGAAAGAGAAGAGAAATAGGTCGGAATGTTTATTATATGAACACATGTTAGTGACGTGTGTTTCTAAACAGCCAAATGTCTGAGATTAGAAACGCTCAACCTCTGGAAACCGGAGAACGACGCTCCTCTGCTGCGCCTCTGTGTAAATAACGCCGCTCTGTGGGAATCGGGAGCGTCGGGAGCGTCGGGAGTGCGAGCTGTGAGCGGCAGCAGGCGGTGGGCCGGGAGGAGGAGTGACATTAAGCAGAAGGTCAGAGAGGAACTCTTTGTGTGAGTGTGCATACAGAGCCGGGGTTTTAATACATGATGCAGAACTTATTTCCATATTGGAGCAGAGCGTCAGGACCCCCAACCAGCAGCTGTGTGGAGATAATCTGCACGTTTTCTATCCAGAGGAATCATTTCACACTTTTAATTGATTTGTATTGATTATTTTTTTCTCTCTGCAGCAACTCAAGACAAAACATGATCCTAAAATAGTTTTCTTAATTAAAAACTGCTGTAAATCTGTAAATGTGTAATATCAGCAAACAACAAGCTTCTGTCTGGTCGTTCACGGAGCCTCTGGAAAATGACGCGGTTGCTCTGGGCTGTTTCTACCTGGCGATAGCGTGAGACTCTGGAGACGCTCTCTCTTCTACTGGTTGAATTATGACCGAATTGATGCTTCAAAAACGTGCAGAAGAAACAGAATATCTGAGGGACAAGTGCACAATTAGAGCAAAGCAGAGCAAAGCAGGGGCTGTTTGAGTTCACTCGGATTCATCCTGTGACGTCATGAAGGAATCAGAGCTTTGACTTCACCTGCAGTGTCTCAGAGACCAGCTGTCAGCTCCCTCTCGTCTGCACGAGACGTAAAGAGACGCTGACCGAACCCACTGAGAGTCTCGTCTCCGCCCTGAACTCGTCTCACACTTCATAGTGACCCTCGCTCATGAAGTCAATTAAAATGATTTGGATACTTTTCACGACAGTTTGAGGCCGACAGTAAAGTGACGCAGGGATCAATTTACGATCTGGCCGAGAGTTTTAAGACCAAACATAAACCACAGGGTCTCTGGTTCGGATCCAAGCAGGGATCTTTGTTGAATGTCGTCTCTCTGCTGTTACCTGCGCTTTAACAAACATCGGTGTGATGATGGTTTAAAAGCGTTTTCCTCCTCCGTCCTCATTGGTCTGTCCTCCGTCCTGCTGCGTGATTTGTCCGGATCTTTCTGCTTCGTCAGCGCTGACGTCCTCTGCCGCCGACAGGACTTGTGTATTAAGAAGTGATGTTCAGCCGGTCGTGTCTGATCTGAGGCAACAGCTTTGGGATTCGTGTCGTTAATGGAGCACACGTCTCGTCTCTAAAGCAGCGCTCAGTGGTTCTGGCCTAGATTTAAGCATTTAGTCGTTTATAAGAACATAATGCAGCTGAAATGAAAATGAAAGAGTTTGGTTTGGTTCGTGCTCAGGGAACAAAGCCTGAGAAGTTTGAGTGACAATGAAAAATAATGAATAAGACAGAAAACAGCTGAGTGAGTGATGTTTATGTTGCCTGTTTCAGGACAGAGCTCAGGAACTGAAATCTGACTCTTGATTTTGGATTTTGGTCAAAAACCCAAATAAGTTGTTCCACAGAAGTCGTCTGATTTCACTGGGGTGGTCGACGGGTTCTCGTACAGATTGTGTTCACTTTAATTTGTCGTTGCCGAACTGACTTCACTTCCGTCAGTGACCTGATTCCAGCGCGTATTAATGACATTTGAGTTTTAAGCAGACTGGAGGAAGAGGAGGAGGAGACGACGATGCACGGCTGTCCTCCACCATTGTTAAAAATTCTCTTTGAAGAATCTTTAGACGACTTCAAACATCGGGACCACACACGGGGCAATTAGGGACGGCTTTCTGAGACACCTGCAGCTGCGCTAACGGGACAGTCTCCGTGTCCTCAAGGCCGCTGCCGCCGCTGTGAGATTCTCCTGCGAGGCCCTGATGTTTGTCTGATGTCTGCAGACGTGATTTCAGATCAAAAACTCTAGACTGACAGAACTAAAGTCACAAAGTGCTACACACACAAAAACACACTCTTTTGTGCTCTATAGTTTCAGTTTGATTGAGGTGCTGCTGCTTTCATTCACAGAGCATGAAGAATGAAAACAGCTTGAATTACCTGAAGTCAGCGTGAGTTCGGAACATAAACAACGTGCTTCGTTTCCCTCGGAGAAGGAGTCAGTGAAACAGGAAGTTCCTCACAGGTTCCACAGACGGAGATAACGTCCTGAGGAACAATAAGACCAGATGAAATGAGATGAAAGCAGCGTCTGATTTAAATGAAGATCGTGTGAACCCGTCACTCATTGTGTCACATGTCACGTGTCGGTCTGTATTCTGTGTTGAGCTGAAGAAATAGATTTTACTTTCATACTGCAGGTTGTTAATTTAATCAGATTTACGTGATATCATCTGTGGAAGAGCTTTTTCTGACTATCTGGATTTGATCTCCGAACTTGACTGGAGTTTGTGTTCACACACAGAACTTTTTTCAGTGCACAGCACCTTGATATGAAGAAGTGAAATAATGAAAGCATGCCCCGCCCTGCCCTGACTTCGGGGTCGCAGAGTAAATCCAACTCTCTGCAGTGAGTCGGCCTCTTGTCTTTTCTCACATATGCAACTGTAACAACTGTGTTCAAACCTTCCAGCTCATTTTCCACAGAGAACGTGAACAACAAACGTGATTCCTCCGTCAGTTTCAAACCAAACGTCGTCAGCAGTGTGGAATCGATGCTGTGAACTGGACACAGGCTTTATTGACTGTGTCGTACAGGACTTATTGGAATTCTGCTCAAAAAACCTCTGGACGTCTTTAAAAGCAGCTGATTTGTTTTTCAAATCGCTCACAGAAAATATTTGCCCGCTGTCATCCTGTAAAGGCTCAAATTTGCTCAAGCGCTTTGTTGTGTTTGAAAAATCGATGGTTGCAGTTGATTGAATTTGTTGTTTGTGGAGCGAAAAGGACGTGAGAGGACATTTGAAGGATGAGGACATGTGAGGTCTCGTCCTTCTGTCTCTTTACGTCATTCTGTCATCTTCTCATTATTTCCATGTTGCAGTGGATCTGACGTTTACTGCCCCGGGGTCATGTTTGGGTCGACCCGTTTCACGGTGAAGAACTTTCTGGAACTCATTTTGGTTTAGATTCAGGGTTTTCTGGGGTTGGAAAGAAGAAAGAACTCATCAAATAATCAGGATCACACAAATTGATTCTGTCTCACGTCACACAACCAACATCTGGACCTGAAACGACCTGTGGCGAGACCACGACTGTGTGTGTCCCCAAGTGTCTGCTTCACGTGATCAGGCTCCTCTTCTTCCACAAACTAAAATCCAAGATGAAGTCACACAAGGTGGTTGATAAATCTACAGAACAGGACCTCCAGGAAGTGTGACCTCTCCAAACTTCTTCTTCTTCTTCTTCTTCTTCTTCTTCTGCCTGAACAGAAATATATTTCTGTCTAAACTCTTCCTCCTTCCCCGTGGCTGGGCGGGGGGGATATATGCGGGTGGTTATCATGGGAAATAAACTGTTAAAAGCAGCAGAGATAGCTCTGTCACAGGCTCCATGTAGAGGCATTCATCTGAGCGAGACGGTGACATCTCTGGGTCGTCAGCTGAGGTCTCAGCACGGCGGAAACCGTCGGGTTTCTTTACGTGTGATCACACCCAGGATCCATCTGGTCAGAAGCAGCCTGGCACCTGACCTGAGATCTGACGGGTTCGGGTCAGAGATCTAATGACAATGATTCAGACAAAGGTGTTTCTACATTCACAGCTTCTTCTGTCGTGTCGTTTACTGTACCGTCGTTCTCAGGAATTTAATCACATTTATCTACAGTAACTATGTAGGAAACCTCTGTTCTCTGCAGGATTTATACAACAGTTTCCCGACGGTTGCATCATCACAGCTTCAGGACACAAACAAGCTCCTTTAATAACTTCTCTCTCTCTCTGAGGATGAGTAGAAAGAGATGATGTGTTGTGATAAATTGGCATTTCCAGCTGAGAACAGAAAATGAGAAGAGAAACGGCTCCTGTGGTGTTTTCGCTGCTTCACAGCTGAAGGAATTGGTCAAATTCGCTGGATGACCCCGGGCGAGAGCGCTCCGTCGGTGTGGGAAAACGGATTCCTGCCGGTCGAAGCGTCTCGCCCTCGGGATGCAAACGTGGACAAGAAGATACACAAAAGAACAGAGAATGTATGATCCTGCATCTGAACCTTCATGCACTGGATACAAAATCAGCTGCTGCATTTTGAATGAGGAGTAGAAAAGAAGGATCCACAGTTTCCTTCCTCCTCCTCATCCTCACTGACACCTGAAGGCAGCACTGAGCGGGACCTCAGAGCCGCTCACCTCATTTCGCCTCAGTTCAATTCAATAACTGACAATAGTGATTATAAGATGATGAGTTGGTCATTAGTTGAATAATTGAATATTGAGCACAATCACGTCCAAAGCTCCTCGAACCGCGCAGCACGGCTGACGTGGAGCATCGCCATAGAAACGCAGAGGAGGAGGTGCTGCTGGTGATCCCCGACAGACTCCGGCGGGAGGGAGGGGATTTGGAGATGGAGAGGATGCTCCAGTGAGAGTGGAGTGAGCAGCTGTTGCTATGGAGACGCACAATGCATGTCATCTAATGCTTGGGGTGGTGTTGGGGGGGGGGTTATTAATGTGCTGCTTGTGATGTCTCCGCACATTAAGAACAACAAAACACTTATTTTCAAATGATGCAAGTAATATAAAATCAAATCTATTAATTGATTTAGAAATAATTGACATTATGTTTTCCGGGCGTCTGTCTGTCTTCTTTCGATATCTCAGGAACACCTCGGTCCAATTTAATATTTCAACATTCAACATATTGGACCTAAAAACACCGAAGACCCACGAGGTGGTTCGACTCCAGAGGGTCTGCACGGTGTGTTAGTGTGTGAACACGACAGATGAGCAGTTCATATGTTTCTGTCACAGCAGGAAACTTCATCCACGTTCAGTCACAAGAGCGTGAAGGTGTCTTCACCAGGCAGCGTGTTCGACAGCTTGTCCCGGACACGTCCCTGCTGCCGACGCCCGGTGAAACGCATCCCACGGCCAAACAGAGCGGACAGTCCACCTGCAGATGAACAGAATGTGTCTCCTTTAAACAGAGGATGCACCTTTGTGGTTTCTGTGAAAATATAAAAGCGACCTGCACCAATTACTCATTTAATTAGATTTCTTATCATCTCTGAACTTTATGATTTCATCTTCGTCGCCTCGTCTCCTGCTCCATGAAAAACACCGTGCTCATCCTACTTTTAATATCTCTGTATCTCCGTCTACTTTTAATATCTCTGATCATTTCCTTGGAGTCCGCGTGCGTCATCCGTCTCCACCGCACTCTGCTGGAACAGTGCTGCACGTCCACTGTTTTCCAGGATTAACGAGCAGGCCTCGGAGCGTCACCGTGCTGACCGGCCAAGGTCAGGGCGCCGTGGTTTCCAGCAGTCAGGTGGACTCCAGGCTTCTGTGCTCCGTAACGAGCGGAGAGTCTGAGTGACGGCTTCCACCGCTGTGTGCCCTCACTTCGCTGAGAGCAACACGGCTCCCTGTGTGATTCGCTGCAGCGAGGGCGTCCTCCTGCGTTAATCAGCACATTTGTCCTGGTCTCAGAAAAGCTGACAGTAACTCGTCAGTTGAAGTTTGAGATTTTAAATACAGACGCTAAATCTCTCGGATGAATCTTTGATCATCTCGATATGCATGTATTACTCTGATCTAATCCTGTGTCCTTGTGTTGATTTGAATTCATGCTCAACATACGTAACATTTTTAAACACTTTCACTTTGAAACCAAACACATATTTTTGATGTGTCATAGATTCCTCCATTGAAATGTCCCCCCTGTTCAGCACATGAGTCATTTACATGTGTTAGATTAAGTTCCAGTTCAAACCTGGATTCAATATTTATCTTATTTATTGTTAATATCTGAAAACGTCTTGGAGCTGTTTCAGAACAGAACTGAGGATTCCTTCATCGCTGTCGTCAGTAACCTGCACAAAGACACAAAGAGAAGAAATGTTCCAGGCCCTTTTGTTTGGTTTTGCTTTGTGCTCCAGGTTCTTTAATCTTTTATCATCAGTAAATTTCATTTGGAAATCTAATTTGGACAAACAGTGAATCTGCAGTGTCTCAGTTAGTGTGGTGGGGGGGCACTCTCCTGCTGCAGCACCGCTGATTTAAGCTGATAAAACGTTTTTTTCACAGAATGAACCTTTAAATGAATCCGGCCTGTAGCAGTGGTGGTAATGAGGCTGTAAACACACATCTACTTCCCGTCTGCGGGTGCAGAACCTGACGTGGTGACCAGAAGCTTCCTCACACAGGATTAGTTTGTTTACATGAATGTGAATCAGAAGAGACGAGGCTCGGATTTATCTTTGTTGGCCGAAGAAATCAATATTTAGTAGAAAACAGATCATCATCTGCTCTGCTGCGGCTAATCTGCTGTTCCTGGAAATGAAACGAGCCGGACTCTTCTCCGCTCCCCTCATCCGTCTCTCCGGGTGGAAACCTTTCCCTCAGACCTCGGCCCTTTTCTTGTTTGGATCCAATACGTCTCACTTAACCACACATGACATTTATACTCAGCCGGTGGAAATCAAATAACACCCACAGGCTGTGTTTTCATTTGTCTCTCATACGTATGATTGAAACACTCCCCTGACTTCGTTCAGCTCCATGAATTATCCACAGCCGCCCACCCTGTTTTCATATGAATAATAATAATAACACGTTTTATTTTTAGGACACGTTCCAATATACACACATGAGGCAGCAGTGGACCTGAGTCACCCGAGTAAATTCCTTTTTAAAATCAAGTATTGATCAAGTTTTTAAACGTCAAGATTTTAGTTTTTCTCTCTATCATCGTGTTTTCATTCTAATCTGAACCAGGTGAGACACATGTGTCCACACTGAGATCTGTCCTCTCGGTTGAGGGACAATGTGGTTCTGGAAGTAAAAAAATCCTGTTCATCCTCTGAATAGAGATTTTTGATTATCAGCCATAATATTTTTACCATCCACGGTACAGTAGACTCATAAAACAATGTTTTATTCTCCTGTGGAATCCACAAGTCTGTATGATATCAACTGCATTTTACAAAAAAACAAGTTGAATTCACCAGGTCAGAGAGAAGCACTACACTACCCACAATCCTCGCTGTGTTACTGCACTACACACTATACGAAACACGAAATACAAACTACGATATATTACCACAGTGTATTTGTATAAGTCGCTGGAAAGGATCATTCACAATGGTTTATGGGATGTGTGGTTACTTAACTCTTAAGTTTTTAATGTTTTCAAATAATTTCTTTGCTCTGATTTAAATGTTTAATGGTTCTTCACCACTGAGCTGTTGGGACTCAAACCCACTGGTGGACGGCGATTAAAACGTACAGTGTGGTAAGTATGGAGGGACGTTGGTCCGACAGGCGGACACGCGAACATCGGAGGTGGCGAGCCGAGGCGTATTCGTGCTAATGAACAGCGCCGCTGGCCGGCTGACACTGATTACTTACCCCTGGTCCTGCCAAGCCAGTAATGGCTTCCCCGTCCTCGAGGGCACTCGGGTGACAAATTACAGCCTTTGGCAGCGAAGCCGTGTAGACCAGGCTCCGTTCTGGCTCATTGGAGGCCCTGCTGGATTCCACAGCTGTGGACTGATGAGACTGATGAGCGTACGTACACTGAGATCATTTTCACAATAGTTTAAAACATACAAAATATCTTTACCTGGATATAAAGACTTCAGATAGAACATTTGTAAAGTAGTTTACCTTTAAGCAAAGTTCTTGTTCAAGTCTTGTTTTGATATTGATTCCAATCATAGCCTGTAAATATATAAATACAACGATGCATCTCCACTTCCTCCAGAAGTGAAGCCAAAGTATCTCAGACACGAACGCTGCCACCTTGTGGCGAGGACGTCCTTTGGAGTATGAGTTTGTTCGGCAGAGACGGGGGAGTGGAGCCGTGGCATCAAGGTCAACTTTTTAGTTTGGTCCATGTCCCATCTGCTGACATGGGGAGGAGGAGTTTATGACCCATACTGCAGCCAGCCACCAGGGGGCGATCCAGAGGACTTGTTGAACTTTTTGGGGAGCCAACATGTCGGCCATCTTCACCTTCACTCACTCACAAGAACTGTATCACTGTTCAGGTGTTTGGTTTTTAATGAAGTTTGAAATATTTCCTTACCTTCAGCCGTCAGCAGGTGTGACGCAGACTTGAGATATTAGAGAAACAACGGATGTTTCAGCCGGTCGATCATTTTATTACCCAGCCCTCATACACCGCTAACCCCCCCCCCCCCCGTCCTCCATCCCTCCCTTTCTTCCTCCTCCATCATCATTAAGGAAACGCGATCAACGTCACGTTAACTTCACTCAGCTGATGTGGCACTCGCTCCCCGCAGACCGTGACGATAATTCACGGCCTTGGAACTGGGTCAATGAGTCTGGTTTCTTCGCTGCAGTAAACAAACACAAATGGCTGCTCATTAAAACGCTGCATGAATGGGCCCCCCTTTAATAGTGTGATTTTTCATCGTCGTCCATTTTTCCATTAATAACTTCACAGCAGAGCAGGAGTGTGACAGCGAGCTGCCGCTGATTGATGATTGGACGCAGTGTCAGAAGAACAGTATTGATTGATAAGTGAGCGACGCCCGACAGGAACGAGGGATGAAAGACGAAATGATGTTAACAAGTATTTAAAAACTGTACGTCTAGTATACTCTCTTTATGATTCTATAGTTTCCTTCACTCTGTCCTTCCTCTTCCCTTCTCTCCTTGTGCACTTCTGACTTTCTTCCTATCCTTCTTCCTTTCTTTCCTTCCTCCTGCACTCCTCTCCTCTCTTTCCCTCTTGTCTTCTGCACTTCTGACTTTCTTCCTATCCTTCTTTCTTGTCTTCTTCCCTATTGCATTTCATCTTCCTTCCACATCCCTTTCTTTCTTTCTTTCTTTCTGTTTTCCTCCTACCACACTTCCTTCCTCGTTCCTTTCTGTCTTTCCTTCCCTTTACACCTCTTTTTTGTCACATCCTTCATTCGTCACATCCTTTGTCACTAGTTCCTTTCTTTTTTCGTCTCCTCCGTCCTTTCTGTCCATTATTTTGTCCTCTCTCGTTCCCTTCTGTCCTCCCTTCCTTCTTTTCATCTGAGCGGTCCTTCCGTCCTTTCCTTCCTCACCTGTTCTGAAACATTTAAAATCGACTCATGACGACTGTTTCATTTCTAACCATCAAACTTTTAAAGGGTCATTTCTTCACTTTTTTCTCGCTCTGTAACTTCGACCATTCGCCAGGTTCTTTGTGTCTCGTTCTGTTCCAGCTCAGAAACATTTTGATTTCACGAGGCGCGACACTGGCAGCCACATTTGTCTTCCGCTCGTCTGTCCTTCCATTACCGAGGGGCAGAGAGGCGTCACTGAACCTCATTTCCTTTAGAATGACCCTAATTATACGGCCAGGAAATCTAAGATAATTAGCGCTCAGGATTTGAGATTTGGTCCTGAACTCCCCAACGACGAGGTCAACCAAGTGCGTCACTTTCCCCTGCAGACGAAGAACTGGGGAAAAGTCACAGTTATTTAAAACAGAGGACATATTTGTCTGAAGCCGGTGGTGTCTGAACGCTCGGCCTGATGGATGTACATTGTTTGTGGATTGTAAGATTTATGAAATGAAAGCTGTTCCTGTCTGAGCTGCTGCAGCTCTGCTGTTGGAGCCGAGCGGTTCGATCCGCCGGTGATTGATCTGTGTGCGCTGTTTCCATTTCTGCGGCTGTCACCTTGTATCAGCAGCAGGACGAAGCGCAGGCACAGTTGTGACCCGGTGTGCTCGGAGTTTACATCGTCTGTTCCACTGCGGTGACTTTCAGAAAGACGCCACTTTAACAAGACCTCCCGGACGCTTTAACTGTCAGATCTCATCCATCTGTGATCGATAAAACGTCCATAAAGTGCTGCTCTCCCTCAGCCTGTGGTTTCACCTCCTCCACGTCGCTGAAGACGAGAGCCGATGCTGCTTCCTACTGCTCCTCTTCCTCTGCTCCATCACAGACACACTTCACGTCTCCGAGGATCCAACACTGAAAAACAAACTGCTGCTGATGTTTCAGACGAACTCGCATAAAGAGACAAGACGATTTCCTCACGTTTCAGAAGTTAAATTAAAAGTATGATTTTTGGACTTTTTAAAGTTCTTCTCCTGTCACAGATTTAAGTTTTAAAAACTCAGAACTGCTCTTCTCAATAACATATTTAAAATGTTTGTAAATCCAATTACGGCCTTAAAATGTCCTGAAAGTGACTCGTTTAATATTCACTCCACCCTCCTGTGATGTGTCGCTAACATTAGCTCTGACTTACTTACCTTATCTTACAGAGCTAATAATGTGATGAGATAAACCTCCAGAACACCAGGTCTGACTATTAGCTACGTTATAGCTAACTTAGCTCCCATCCTACAAGGTGGAAACACACTATAAATCTATGTTATATATAATATAACAGCAACATATGAACACATATAACAAGGTCGAACACTTGATGTCTTTAAGTTAGTGGAACTTTGCTCTGTAAACTTTTATACGACCTCGGTTTTCTTTTTTTCTTGTAATTTTCTTGTGAGCTTTTTCTCTGTTGACGACCTCACATCAACTCAGAGTACTTGTGGAGATGATGCAGTGACTCGTGTCGTCTGAGCCAAAAAGCAGGAACAGCTTGAGAACGTGAATCCTAAACCCCACGCTGCAGTGTTTGAGCTGAACGACGTCCTTGTTCACTTCCCAGGGAACTGCACTGAACTCCCATGAATCTTTATTGAGCAGCCGCAGAAGGAGAGATTAAAAGAGAGCTCCATCGATCCTCCGGCCGCTGACTCCGGTCCCGTGAGGCCGAGGGGCCACCGATGACTTCATGCCGGGGCTGTAACAGTCAGTTTGATTGGCTCGTTCCAAGGACATGAAGCTTTGTGATCCAACGCTCGCGTCAGCCTCTTAAACTCAGACCCTCCCTTCAACCTCCTGTGATTTGACAGGTAGACGTTCCAGTGAGTGAGACGTCCTCCTCAGGACCTTTGTGCTGCGACGGCCAATTAACAAATGTTTCATAATTGGCTCCAATGAATCAGATTAGTTTGACTAATTACCTTGTTTGCTCAGAAGTGAGTGAACACAACATAAACGAAGCAGAAGAGTCAAAGTGAGCCTGTGCTCATGAATGTGTCTTTACTTTCACTGTCAGTTATTCTAAATGCTTTTATTCTGTAATGCTGTAAAACACAGTGTGTTGCATGATCTGGATAAAACGTCCTCCACTAATAACACCGAGTGATTGATTGGAATAATATTCATAGACCAAGGAGGTGATTGTGTTGCTTGATATCTCCATGAATTATGAGTTTGTGTCTTCAGTGTGATCAGATGGGCGGATTAGGCAGGAAGAGAAGGAGGATGGAGCCAATATGAGCTTTGAGTTCATGTTTGCTGATATAAAAACTTATATTTTACAGAATAAACAGTACATAGAAGATGTGTATTCATGTTGAGATTTCCCATTGAATATATATTCTTAATTCTATATATCAGGTCGTATTTGCCTTTTCTTTTTTATTTATAGTTAGTTATTATAACGTTGGTGGTTAAACTGGAAAATATCAAATTACTTTTATTTGACATTAGAGTTTGATAACGACATCTCAGGAATCATTGACAATCTTTTGCTCTTCTCTTTTTAAACATGAGTAAATATTTATCCAGAATATTTGTTAGTACCCGGTGGAAACGAGGTCTCAGTGTGATTCTGGAGTCGCTGCAATGATGTGAAACAATTCATCATAGTTAAATAGATTCTTATTTCTGTATCCTCATGTAAATATGATACGAAAATAATGCTAAAAAATACTCAGCAGCAGGACGTCACATCAGCATAACATGTCCTCGTCCGTCATTCTGGTGCAGATGCTGGGTGGTGGGAATGGGAACCCTAACCACACACACACACACACACACACACACACACACACACACACACACACACACACACACAAGGTGAGGATTTTCCCGGTCAAACACCACGTTCTGCATGATCAGCAAATCCCAAACAGCCTGAATATCCTCCTCTCTCCTCTCTCCTCGTACCGCTGAGCCGTCCCACAGCGGGGGGGGGGGATGGTGCTGGAGGAGAAATCCATCACTCCCAACACGCCTGTGAATCTGACCTGCTGTCGGGGTGAGGGGTGGTGTCGGGGTCGGGGGAGTGTCCCGAGAGAGAGCTCAGGAAAAATGACTTGAGATTTCTGACAAGGTTCAGCTGCCCTCTGTCCAAAAGAAGTAAACACGCAGAGAATCCAACGGCCCAGTCGTCGATACGGTAAAGGCCGGCGCCAGGAGGTCACATGTCAGGAAACAGGCGCAGCAGCAGAACAATGAAAACAAGTGTATAAAAATAAGATGTATTTCTCGTACATATCGAAAGGTTAACGTGCAAAACGTTGCAGTGTTTCCCATTAATTATCTAGACTGTGGCGGCGCCATATTCAAATTTGTCCAGCCACAGACCATGAACCAAAACAAGAGACCTGTAACTTGCCGTGTGCTTGCTCGAGTTATGGTTCATGTTTTTACCGTCCACGCAGACAGTCAGAACTCATAGTTTCAGCTACAGGTGCATCGCAGTTCTTTTTCGATCTGTAGCACATTCATGCACGTGCACATTTGTGTGGCGGTGTGATCATTCAGGCCCGATGAGTCTTACTTTAACACGTTAGACATATTTGAAGGTTTCTCTGCAGTCCGACTGTGAAGCTGCTTCCAAACTTCCTCTCACATCCTCGGCTGAATAAAGATCAGCGTCTCTCATCTCGTCCTTGTGACTGCAGTCATTAACGGCGTGCTGCTGCTGCTGCTGTCCTTTTCCCACTAATGTTTGCATATCGCTGAGCAAATTAACTGTCAGAATTGCATCGTCTGCACTCTCTTTATTGAATCTCGCCTGCAAATTGGTTGTTAGGAATCCTCAGGGGTGGTATCGGCATCGGGGAGCCCAGCAGGACTGAGCCTCCGCTGGGCCGAGGGAGGGATTAATGTAGAGAGAGGCTGTTCAGGTGGGCTCTCATCATTACTGACGTGACCTTTAATTACAGATAAAAACATCCATCCAGGGCCCAAACAAATCAGCTCATTCAAAATGACCGATAAGGGCAATTCACACTGTTGCTCCACTGATTTTATATAAATTTGCAATAACTGATCTTTTTGGCCACTGATCAGTTGAACTTCTTGTTGTTTTCCACGTCCGGCAGTTACAGAGCAACATGATCATTCATGTTTGTGTTGAGTTGAGAATAAAAGAAAATAACGTTGGGAAATATGCATTAATGCTCCACCACCAAAGTTTCACTCCTTCTGGATCCAAAATCATTTTTTGAAAGAAGATTTGTTCTGTATGTTGATTGTTCTGCGGCCGTGGTCGAGCCTCAGCTCCTGTAAGAGACGCTGGATCTCCCCTTCCCTCTGTTCACCTGTTAGAACAGGATGTACCTAATATCTGCCCTTCTACTGTTAAGTGACAGATCTTATGATCAATCCTTTTATTGAACGTGAGTTGCAACTGTCGCAAATCTGCATCGCTGCCGGTTCGAATAGTTTTGATGCAAAGTATTCGCAGGCGAGTGTTTCACACCTTTGTTTTGTTTTTCGTCACATCTGGTGTGTGAAGGTTTTAACGGCGTCTAGAATCTGTAAATAAAGATTTACGACATGACGGCTCCTAGAAGTGAAGCCAAAGGAGTCGAGATCGCCCCCTGGTGCATTATAGGTTATAAACCCTGCCTCCTCCATGTTAGCAGATGGGACAAACTAAACAATCAAAGTAGACGTTAAATAAATGTTTGTCAAAGATGGTTTCTGTCATTTGAGGTCGTTCTTATCTCACTGATGTTTGTTCTTATTAATCAGTTATTTGATGACAGAAAAACGGGCTGAGACGTCATGATTGACAGCTGAGACTGACTCCTGATTAGTTGAGAGCATGTGTGGGCGGGACCTCGATTTCACGGCGTCCCTGTGTGACTGTGAAGTTTCCTCTTACACTTAATGTTTATTTTGTGTCACTTATGTAAGTTCATGTGATGAAGCAGCTCCTCCTCCTCTTGATAAGAGCTTCTCTTGCTGCTGCTGGCGTAGAGACGGAGTTAGAACCATTCTGATGATTCATGAAGACGTCGTGTTCAGGGCCGTCGTCAGGTCCATAACCTGCACACAGGCCAAGAGACACTTTCCACTGAAATGTCTCCATCACTTCCAACTGAGACACCGAGCTGAGTCCTGCAAACCGAACCCGGAGCCTCAGCCGCCGCTCGCTCCTTCCCTTCGCCCAGAGAAAATTGATGGAAAGTACATTTCTGTGTCGCTCCCTCACACAACCTCTTGATTGCCAATCAGAGCCCAGATTGGATTCCACGCTTCATTTATGTGTTCCACAGCCGGTAATGGAGCGTTACAGTGGTAGCATCCAGCAGCGTCACGCCACGGTCAGACTAACGTGGTGGCGTTGGTGGGAGGGGTGGAGTTCACCTCAGGGCCGTTACATCACTTCCTCCGGTTTTACTTCTTTCTATTTCTAAATCTTTGTCTTTTCTCAGACAGAAGGATTTCCAAATGTTCCATTGTCTACTTCAGCTGCTGCTGCTTCCCCAAAACCCTTGAGCAGGGCACCAGGCAGAAGGTGAACTCACTCGGAGTCAGTAAATATCTGTGACTACCACACAGTCAATGACTTCCTTTTTTGTTTTTCCTGAAGTAAAAGTCTTTGCAGGTCAAGTCCCTATTTTGGGTTTTTGAATCTGTCATCCAATAAAAATCACTCACTTATTTAATTGTCAGAAGGAGATAAAAGGGAGAGGAGCAGTCCGGATGAAATTAAGCACAAGCAGGAGCTACTAAAGTGTGAGCGCAGGATTTTTGAATCACAGCCGTGTGAACGCCACTCGTTAATGAGTCTGATGCTTTACTTCCCCGCTGGCTCCTGTTGATGTGTCGGGTCTGACATCGACGTCGCTCTGTGACTGAACAAACTATTTGAAGCCGGATAGGAAGCTGACTGTGTTGCAGATCAGTATCTGCTGCATCATATCGAGTTATCATCGATGTCCTGCTCGCTGCAGGATTATCTCTGTCCTCTGGGCAACTTTGAGGAGAAACACTCAGATTTAATTTAGGGGACAGGAAGTCTGGTATAAAACACGGTTTGATGACGTTTGAGAGTGAAAAACACACACGACCACCACAGAGCGCTCGGGCATCAACCCAGAGGCGTCGGCTTGGTCTCTACTATCATTTCCTTTAGGTGAATCAGGCTGTGAAATATTCATGCTGTTATGTTTGTGCAGCACTTCAGAAACTTCTCCGACATGTCAACACTGCTTAATGGCAACACAACAGACCATGAATGATTTAGGAAGCAGAAGAAGAGGGTGGAGGTTCACAGAAGGAGGCCGAAGGCCAGACAAATCGATCCAGGTCCATTGTTTTATTAGATTTTAGGATCATAAAAGCAGGATTATAGTTATTTTCAATAAAGCATAAAGGTATTTACTGATTTCTGAATGTAACAGCAGTCAGTGTCTTCTCCGACCTCTCAGCACCGGTCTGTGCGTCAGGATGAGCCTCTAACAACCGGAAAAGCTTTTCCACTGGTGGAGACGATTGGAGACGCGGCGCCACGTGAACCGGTGGTGGCAACCGGTGGCTGCTGGTTGATGCTGGTTGATGCTGGTTGATGCTGGTTGTTGCTGGTGGTTGTTGCTGGTTGTTGCTGGTCGTTGTTGCTGGTTGTTGCTGGTTGTTGTCGCTGGTTGATGCTGGTTGTTGTTGCTGGTTGTTGTTGCTGGTTGATGCTGGTTGTTACTGGTTGTTGTTGCTGTTGTTGTTGCTGGTTGTTGCTGGTTGTTGTTGCTGGTTGATGCTGGTTGTTGCTGTTGTTGTTGCTGGTTGATGCTGGTTGTTGTTGCTGGTTGATGCTGGTTGTTGTTGCTGGTTGATGCTGGTTGTTGTTGCTGGTTGATGCTGGTTGTTGTTGCTGGTTGATGCTGGTTGTTGCTGGTTGTTGTTGCTGTTGTTGTTGCTGGTTGTTGCTGGTTGTTGTTGCTGGTTGATGCTGGTTGTTGTTGTTGTTGTTGCTGGTTGATGCTGGTTGTTGTTGCTGGTTGATGCTGGTTGTTGTTGCTGGTTGATGCTGGTTGTTGTTGCTGGTTGATGCTGGTTGTTGTTGCTGGTTGTTGCTGGTTGTTGTTGCTGGTTGATGCTGGTTGTTGTTGCTGGTTGATGCTGGTTGTTGCTGGTTGATGCTGGTTGTTGTTGCTGTTGTTGTTGCTGGTTGTTGCTGGTTGATGCTGGTTGTTGCTGTTGTTGTTGCTGGTTGATGCTGGTTGTTGTTGCTGGTTGATGCTGGTTGTTGTTGCTGGTTGATGCTGGTTGTTGTTGCTGGTTGATGGTTGTTGTTGCTGGTTGATGCTGGTTGTTGTTGCTGGTTGATGCTGGTTGTTGTTGCTGGTTGTTGCTGGTTGATGCTGGTTGATGCTGTTGTTGTGCGATGCTGCAGCTGGTTGAGCTCATTCACTGTGGCTCTGGTTCATATATCACAGCAGGGTGTTTAACTTCAGACTAACTGGAGCACAACCAGGCTGTAGTGTAGCGTACAACATTTAAATACCCATCTGTGTGTGTGTGTGTGTGTGTGTGTGTGTGTGTGTGTGTGTGTGTGTGTGTGAATATTTTAGCTAATATGATATGAAGTGAGTTTTAATACGAGATATAAAAGTGTGATATCAGCCTGTATCATAGACTGTAAACAAACAGGGGCCACGCTGCCATCTTGTGTATTTAGAGTTTGAGCCATTGAAGTGTTTTTGAAAGATTCTTTGTTCAAGCACATTGAGGCTGAGAGACTCTGTGGAGGAGACTCACGGTTTCCTCTCGTTTCCAGTGTTTCTGCTCAGCCGACACTTTACTCTTCATCAGTCTGACCTGCAACTCATCACTACCCTGGATGTGTCACATCTGAAACATTAGAACAAACACTGAGGGAATCACAGGTTATTGAAGTTGTTCTTCTGCTCAAATGAAACTTCTACCACAGTTTAATGAAACCTGTTGAGTTGAGGCACAGCGACAAAGTGTTCGACCTGAATTTGTCTAAAATGTGATGGATCCTGTGACGAATGTAGAAACAGTCAAACTGATCAGTGAGTCGTTTCTTTATGTGACCTTCAGATGTGTCCTCTTTGTCCTGGGACGTTCATGATGTCCATCAGTCGACCTCCTAGTTCTCTGATTTGTTTAACAAATTACACAAACAACATATAATTACACATATAATTACACACATATATATATAACTAATCCAGTTTGTGTGGTTTATGATTCTACTTAGATTTAAAAGCATTAAACCAGAAGCTGTGGTGATAAAAGCAGCTTATTTACAGTTAACAGTAGAGATGTGGCTCCCTCTAGTGGGGGGATAAACCGCTGAGTTTCAAACAGGATCTGATTCAGGCGATGCTCAGATGTTACTGTGTTTTAAATATGATCTGATACAGACTCTCAGGCTGTAACTCTGCTTTACGTTCATGTTTTTAATTTCTCTCTCTGCAGGTTTTTAATCGTCCTGGGATGTTTGATTCTGGCCATTCTGACAACTTTCAGGGAACATGAGAAGGTGTCCGCACACTGGCTGGTTATTCTGGTGAGAGGACTCAGATTTATATTCTGTCTTATTTTATATGTAGTGTCCTTTAACCCCAGAGTCTCTGGTTCCTGCTGTGATCTTTATTTCAATCATGTCTGTCTTTTCCCTCGTGAACCTGAACACATGTGAAAAGGCCTGAGATCTGCTGTCGACTCACTGACGCTGTGACAAGTAGAAAGGGACTTGACTGAGTTTCTTTCCTCAGACCCAGTTCAGCCCAGATGTCTTCTGGTGTGAAGTGCTGGTGCTAGTGCGACATCTAGTGGCTGTGGAAATCTAACATATGAGCTTTAAAGCTGAGATTTACAAAGTTTCAGATTTGTTACATCAAATGACTGAAAAACACGACTCAACTTAAAATACAAATCTTTATTTTCTTTCATAACGTTGCAGCTGAAAGTGCTTCAGATCAAACTGCTTAATACAAACAGAAAACAAATGAAAAGCTGAAGAGAACCAACAGGGTGGAACAATAAGATTGAGTCTCAGTTAAAAGTTGTTGTAACGTCCTTCCTCCTGATTGGTCCCCCACACAGGAAACCTTCGCCATCTTCATCTTCGGAGCGGAGTTTGCACTGAGGGTCTGGGCGGCAGGATGCTGCTGCCGCTACAAAGGATGGAGGGGGAGGCTGAAGTTCGCTCGCAAACCTCTGTGTATTTTAGGTGAGGAGGAGGAATCAGAAAAATGAATGTCACTTTTTTGGCTGGTGCGTTTCACACCACTTCATTTACAGACTTTATAGAAATGATCCAAAACAGTCCAGGTGCTTAATGTGATGAGATACAAGAACCAGAGCATCACTATAATCTGAATCATGTTAAAATAGTCAGAAGGACGATGTGTGGCACAGGTCAGACTCATTCACGATTTGATTGGTAGAGAATCTGTGACACATGACCTCCTGTCGTCCTGTCTCAGACATCTTTGTGCTGATTGCCTCGGTGCCGGTGGTGGCCGTGCGGAACCAGGGCAATGTGTTGGCCACGTCCCTGCGCAGCCTGCGCTTCCTGCAGATCCTGCGGATGCTGCGCATGGACCGGAGGGGGGGGACCTGGAAACTGCTGGGCTCGGCCATCTACGCGCACAGTAAGGTAGGACCAGGCTTAGCTTGCTGAGCTCCAGACGGACGAGAGAAAAACTGCTGAGAGCCAAAAGGCCAAAAGGCCAAAAGGCCAAAAGGCCAAAAGGCTTCAAGTGACAGGCGAAGGTGAGGAGGACGAATGTAACTGTGTGTGTGTGTGTGTGTGTTTCTGCAGGAACTGATCACAGCCTGGTACATCGGCTTCCTGTCTCTGATCCTGGCGTCTTTCCTGGTCTACCTGGTGGAGAAGGACGACGTCTCCATGGACGTGTCCAATCAGGAAAACCCCACCGCTCAGCCCAAGCAGCAAGACTTCGACACCTACGCTGACGCTCTGTGGTGGGGGCTGGTGCGTGTCCATCACATTCTGTCCATCGTCTTTGAAGAGCAACGTTATTCAGGAACAAATCTTTTCTCACTCACTGTCGGTAGATTTATTTCATGTAACTCTTAATGTGCTGGAGCCAAACTTGTCCCACAGCCAATTCCCACTGAGCCATGACCGGGCTGCTGTGAGACAAGATGGACGACACGTCTTCACCTCCTGTTTTACAAAAATCAAGCCAAAATATTCTTGATAATATAAACGCTGCCATCTTGTGGTGATTTTATCCGCTGATATTCTCATGTAGTCATTTGTCGAACGTTCGATCCAAACTGGAGGTGGATCAGTATCAGGAGAACCGGATGCAGAATGACCTCGCTAAAGAGACCGCCTCCAGATCAAGTTCAGGCTTGGTGAAGGCAATGGCCGCCCTGCTGAAGTGTCCTTGAGCAACGATGCTGGACGGCCGATGACGGTCCCAGGGGTCAAAGAGCAGAGCCACACAGACTCTGTGTTGTGTGGATGTTACTGAAACATTAAGAAGTCGGGAATCTTGACGCGTTTTGTTTGTTTCCTCTGCAGATCACTCTGACCACCATCGGATACGGAGACAAAACCCCGAAGACGTGGGCTGGGAGGCTGTTGGCCGGCACCTTCGCCCTGATCGGAGTGTCCTTCTTCGCTCTGCCTGCAGTGGGTTCACTCTCCTGTCACTGTCTCATCACTGCTGTGCTGCCGGTGTCTAAATGAACCCGTTTGACTGTCGATGAATTTGCTGACAAATGGTTTCTGCTCAAGAAAAGATCTGAGCTTTGTTCGTGAGGCTGAAAACGTTCAGTTCCGATCTGCTTGTCTCGCTGCAGGGGATTCTGGGGTCAGGCCTGGCTCTGAAGGTCCAGGAGCAGCACAGACAGAAGCACTTTGAGAAGCGCAGGCATCCGGCCGCCGGGCTCATCCAGGTGAGACGCGACCCGAACCCCTCAACTCATGTGAAGCTAACATGAAAGTGGCTGAAGCCTGTATTCTCTCTAATAACCAGCAGGGGGCGACTCACTTTATAACGTGTAGTTTCAAGTGTGCTTCAACACAGCTGATGTTCATTTAGTAAGTTACGATCATTTAGAGTCAAACAGACCATAAAGCACCGGATGTGTTGGGGGGTGGATACCACAGTGTGATAGACAGCTAGTGCCGTCCAATGGGTGCAGGTGGGCGTGTCCTCCAGCTGAGATGTACCTGATTCCTAATATACATCATTTTAACGGTGATATGAATTTCTGTTGTGTTTCTGTCCTCCAGTCTGCCTGGAGATATTATTCCACCAATCCAGTCAGGGACGACCTTATCGCCACGTGGAGATTTTACGAAACAGTCATTTCTCTTCCCTGTTTCAGGTAAATCTGTCTATTACATTACATTACATGTCATTACATTACATGTCATTACATTACATTACATTACATTACATTACATTACAATAAGTGCATTCAGCATCTATGAGAGGCCATTTATTGGAGTTCAGCATCTTGCCAAAGGACCCTTCGGAATGGGATTTGAGCTGCAGACCTTCTGGTTGGAGGATAACTGCTCTACCCCCTCAGCCGCAGACGCCATCCATCCATCCATCTATCTATCTATCTATCTATCTATCTATCTATCTATCTATCTATCTATCTATCTATCTATCTATCTATCTATCTATCTATCTATCTATCTATCCATCTATCCATCCATCCATCCGTCCATCCCTATCTGTCTTCTGTCTATCTATCTTTCATCCATCTATCCTCATATGTGCCTGTAAATAAAATGTGTGTAGACTGAGACTCGAGTTCCAAAAGTTTCATTTAGATAAAGTTAGGATTGTGTCACGCAGCATTTAGAGCTTCTCAGCGGTGAAGAGTTTGACTCGGAGTTTGACACTTGGTGTGTCCTGTCCTCTCTTCCCTCTGCTCTCTGTCTCCGTCCACAGGAAGGATCACCTGGAGGCCATAGCGAGGTAGGTTCCTGTCTGATCTCCACTAAATCACACAGCGCTCAGGCTGCAGGACCGTGACGGCCCTTTAATTAGCCCCACACGCCGGAAAGTCTAATCACCGTTTCCTGCAATATTTCACCGTGCGCTCTCCAACCGCCTCCGATATGAATTCACTAGTGGAATAAATCTGTGGGCTAACGTTCGATCACTACTGCACAGTGTGTGTGTGTGTGTGTGTGTGTGTGTGTGTGTGTGTGTGTGTGTGTGTGTGTGTGTGTGTGATATTAGACCTTTTTATCAGTTATCCAGTGGTCCTGTGAGCTCATTGAACACAACACAGAGAGAAAATTATATCCCATTTGACTCTGTTTGGTGTGTGTGTTGTGTGTGTGTGTTGTGTGTGTGTGTGTGTGTGTGTGTGTGTGTGTTGTTTTGTTGTCATTGTGACCTTTGTAGTGAGGACAGTGTAACCACAGTTGGTTCAGTTTGTTTAGTTTATTCTTTTACAGTGTAAAACATACCAGAAACATAGGAACACTCATGATTTAATGTCTATTCTAACAGCAGGTGTTTTTAGGTCGTGTCCAGATCCACTTGTTAACCCCGAGATAAACAGATTCATCCTTTATATCGTCGCTACAGGTCTGTGCAGGTGTAGTACACCAACGTGTGTGTGTCTTTGGAAACCAGAGCTGAGGGAGATAAGAAGCACTTCCCTGTTGTGTTCCCTGGTTTACAGAAAACCACGGGATAATCAGGTGTAATATTCTGCTCTTTATCTGTGGAGGAGCAGTCAGAAAGAGACTCTCTCCTCCTGTAAAGCTTCCTATTCTGCAGCCTCTCAGCGCCGTAATCTGCCGTCACCATTCTGCCCCCAAAGCAACATAGAGACTCATATTGTGTGTCTGCTGTGGGAGCAAAGTCGCTGAGAACGCTCCACGTTTCAGAGGCCTCGTTCAGGCATTTGTCGGCTCCGGTTACCCCGCCTCTCTACCTCTTCCAAGGCACACAGGAGTCTTATTTTACCCAGGGAGCTCTCGCCTTTGTGCTGCCAAATATCGTCAGCCATTGGATGATAAAGGAGACCAATCTCCTCGCAGCTCTTTGAGGCCTCCTTCTGCCGGGAGAGGGGCATTGTCACGTTGAGGCAGAAGAAGATGAAGACTTTGTCTCCTCTGTGAGAAGAAAGTCAGACAAGAGGATGATTCCATCTTTTTTTTTCTTGGTTTAAAAATGGATCTTTTATTCACAGAAAGAAACAAACCCCAGCAAAGGTGCAGGTATAATCCAGAAACATGTACATGTGCCCTCAGGTTATATTACATTAAATATTGCATTTGTTCACATGTTTCTCAATTCATAGGATTTGTGAGTATTTCTCTAAATCTGGGATCCAGGACTGGATCAAACAGTCTGATGGTCATATGATCGAAAGCTCCAGGACAGGAGCTAAATGGGCCCTGAGCTGAGATTCTTTCATCACCTCACTTTGTTTTATAAGAAATTGCATCTCAGTCTTTGAATTTGAACATTCAGTCGAGTCACATGACTTCATGTCTTCTCTCTTCTCGCCTGTTTCAGCCAGAAGCTGAGTTTACTGGAGCGCGTTCGCCTTCCCAATGCCAGACCCTCAGCGGGGCCGGGCAGGAGGCTCACAGGTCACACCGACTCCATCGAGGAGAGCCCCTCGAAGGAGCCCAAACCTGCCGGCTTCAGTAACCGGGAACGCTTCCGCACCGCCTTTCGCATGAAGGCCTACACACTCCGCCAGAGCTCTGAAGGTACGGAGGACATGAAATCGAAAGGTTTAGTCTTTGTCCGGGCAGTGAGCTGGAATCATATGGTTATTAACTGTCTTCGGTTTGGTAATGAACTCGTCTTCCTCTGTGATTTCTTGGTTTTGACTCTTCAGACTCCGGAGCTCTGGCAGATCCAGCCTTAGAGGAGCGGGGCTTCCCTCCGGACATCCTCCTGGAGGAGATGATCCCCACGCTGAAGCTGGTCATCAGGGCACTAAGGTCAGGATCTCCAAACGCTCATCAAGATTTATGATCCTGATCCTGCTCCATATTTTTAGATATTCTGTCAATACACCAATAATCAAACAAGCTTGAAAATATATGACCGAACATTTCATGTCCACTTTCTGTGACGGCGATAAATATAAAACCGCTGGTACAGCACAGAGTTTTGATACCAGCCACTACAGGAGTGTGTGGGCTGCAGGAAGTGAACAACTCATCCATGTGCTGGTAAATCTACAGGAAACATCTCTGACATAATGCACGAGGGCCTGTGAGACGAGTGATTGACCCTGTGAAAGTGCTGCTTACTCTCAAAAAGGCCGAAGCTCCAGCAGCAGCCACAGACTCTGGAAGGGTGGAAGTCATCTCACAGTGGGAGCTCAGTGGAACTAAGGACGCAGCTCAGTGGGCGGCAGGAGACTTTCAAAGAACTGAACGATGTCTGGTTTGATCAGATCCAAACATGGACACGTCCAAGTCCATGTATTTCAGAGCAGGGCAGTGAACCCCAGCTTTCCTTCACTAACTGCTGTTTGACAAACATCTATTAGATGGACAACAGTGAAACCAGGTGCTGGTGAAGATCGGTGAGTGTTATCACGATCCTTGACTCCGAGGCCAGGATACCTGAAACACATGCTCTGCTAACTCCGGAGCTCAGGATCTTGTTTCTGAGCGAGAGTGAGATCAACATCAGTGGTTTCGAAATGTTCGGTCCATCCATCCATCATCTATACCGCTTATCCACAGGGGGAGCTGGAACCAATCCCAGCTGACATTTGGGTAAAGACCCAAAGAATCAGATCACAGACACAAGCAGCCTTAATTGTACTTGCTAGTGGAAGCACACGTCGACGACTGTGGACACCTCAGACAGATAGTTGAGTGCATGTGCAGTTGGCTCCCTGGTAATGTGGTGGCCTCACGGAAAGAACAAAATGGCGGGTACAGGAACATCTGCACCTTGTATTTACCCTCTGAAGATAATGTTTATGTCATGTGAACATTTTACAAACTCGCAGAGGTGGAAAGTTTAGCTTGGACGGAGCTAGTGCAGGTTGTCCAAATGTCCAGTGAAGATCATGGCAGACCGAGGAAGTGCTCGAGGGATTTCATAAACCCATTTGGCCTGCGGACATCTTGGGATCTTCCAGCTGATGGACGTGGCCACAGAGAAGGACGTCTGGACGGCTCCCACCACAAACAGCTTACGAATAAACTTTGACGTCTTTTTGTTTGTTCCAGCATGCATTGCTCAAATCTTGATACGTTAGAAAAGAATACAAGATCGCCAGTATATTACAGTACAGTACATTTTGTCCTAAGTGGTGAATTTGAACTCTTTGTCTCACAGGATCATGCAATTCCTCTTGAACAAGAAGCGGTTTAAGGAAACTCTGAGGCCTTATGATGTCAAAGACGTGATCGAGCAGTATTCTGCCGGGCACCTGGACATGCTCTGCAGAATTAAATACCTCCAGACCAGGTCGGCAGCTACATCACAGATGTCTGATATTGTTCGAGTGAGGTAAATGTCCCCTCTTCCTCGGGCTCATCCTGTTTCTCTTCCTTCAAGGATCGACATGATTCTGGCCCCTGGACCCCCCCTCACCCCAAAACACAAGAAAACTCAGAAAACGCCCTTTGCCTATCCGCCGAATCAGTCACCCAGGTACTGTCCCACTGTTCTGTTTGTTTGCCTTAATCAAAAGTCTGTGCAGTCCACATCTACTCAGTGTTCCTGTGTTCCAGGCACGAGTCCTTCATAACCAAAGCTGCCTCCATGCCGGATGCCGACGACCAAAGCATGATGGGTAGATTTGTCCGAGTGGAACGACAGGTGAGGATTGGAAATGAAAAGCATCTATTGACTTAGTGACAAACGTTATGTTGTTTTCCAGCTTTACAGGTGTGAAACAGAAAGGTAGACATGTATAAATATAGTATATACAAAATAATACATTTTTAAGACCTGGATGCCGATGGGGCAGAATTATGGGAAGGACCTCCCAGGTGTTTGGAAGTTCAGCTTTAATATGATGCTGCTGATCTATTTCCAACTTGACTCGTCGGATCGTTGATGGTACAGAGTCCAAAATGGTGGACGGTGTGGTATTCGTTTTACTTTTCAACCAACAGGTCAGTTCTGGTACTACAGTATTTCCTCTCTGTCTCAGGTGGAGGACATGGAGAAGAAGTTGGACTTCCTGGTGGACATGCACATCCAGCACACTGAGCACCTGCAGGTGGACTCTGCCGGCGCCGCCCACATGACCCTGGAGACCTGCGATCCGTCAGGGAACGGTGCGATCAGACGGGTTTTCTTCAACTACGCGCAGGCGTTTCCACACATGTCGTACAAGGTGAATCCATATTGTGGCAGGGGTGGAAGAGGAGGCGGAGAGGGGAGGGGGTCAGCAGGAGGAGTCTGTGTACCTCCAGATCATCAACCCCCGACGTCACACCTCTACCAGCGCAACCCCCCAGCTGCCATCCCCACCTACGCTGAGCGTCCCACGGTGTTGCCCATCAGCTCCCTGCAGGACTTGTCAGTGGGGCTGGGCAGGACCACAGGGGGGCGGGGGGCGGACTCCCCTCTCTCGATGCTGTCGGTGAACCACGAGGAGCTGGAGCGCTCGCCCAGCGGGTTCAGCATCTCTGGGGAGCGAGAGGGGGAGGAAGGAGAGGATCTGTCCACGGGGGGGAGGACGAGACCCAGGCCGAGCTACCTGGCGGAGGGGGAAACTGACTCTGAAACGGACCCCTTCACTCCCAGTGGGGGGCCCCTGCCCCTCTCCTCCACGGGGGAGGGATTTGGTGACGCTGTGTGGAACACGCCACCCTGAGGGATTTGTGTGACTTCACAGAAATCCACGACTCTGAGTTAAGACCTTGAATCCAACCCATGCCTCTAAACCCAAATCAGTTTGGGTCAAATCTCTGGACCAAACTTGGAGTGCAGGCGGGTTAATCCGCTGCTGCTGCGAGGTCAAGGGTCAGGTCATCGACCTTCAGAGGCCACAGACGATCTCATCCACCGACCCCCAGCACCGACAGAGCCATGGCATCGAGACTGCCCAGAGAAAAAGGGAAACCTGACCGTTTGTAAAGTTCAACTCTGTACAGCGTACTCCTCGCAAGAATTTAGCTAAAATAAGAAGGACATTAATATACATACTATATACACCCGAAAGCTTTATCGCTGCAAAGCCAACCGCACTGCATGTAACGCATGCAATTTTTAGTGTAGACACTGCAAAGTTCAGGACATCAGGAAACGGGAAGGAGATCGAATGGATACATATACTTGCTATGCCATTTTGTAACACTTGTTTTTTTATATGACAACATTTTCATTGTTTTTTGCATGGTTTGCATGATAATGCAGCATTGGAGGGGGGGGTTATGGTTGGAGCGTGATACTGGAACCAAAAGTCTCCTGCCTCTTTGTTTTGTACGTTGTTTGGTGTGTGTTTGTGTGTGTGTGTGTGAGATAGAGAAAGACTTGGGTAACAAACACTGGTTAGTTGCTGGCAGACGTGTTTCACCACCTCTTCTCTTCTGTCACTTTGTTTTCTCACCACCGTGCTCTTCACTTGTTTTTCACCACTTCATGCATCCAAACTTTCCACTTGAAAAGGACAAAAAAAAACTTATTCGCCAGAATTTAAAACATTAAATCTCTGCTGCTTTGTTGGCAAATGAATTCAGGGATATAAACCACCTGTAGGTCTTTAGTTTACAAAGATTCCTGAGCGTCTTGACGGCTGAGTTCAGTTCATCCCGACTTGAATGGAATCAGATTTATGTGATCGATGAGAAATAGCAGCTGAAATTCCCAACGTTTATGCTTCTTAGGTAAAAGGATGAGTGGAAGTGGAACCGGCTCCGACAGACTTCACTTGTTGATCTTGTTGATCTTGTTGATTTGCAGTCGTTGTGAGTTTATTCCAGACAACTGACCGGTGACCGGGGTTCACACACCATCTTTCCCCAACAGAAGCCCCCGACTAGTATGTCTGCTCACCCTGTCCTGTGCTCTGATTGGCTGTAGATTAATTTACATAATTAACAGAAGACGAGTCACAGGAGGCAACGTGTCGTGTCGGCGAGCCTCTCAAATCTTTCACTCGTAGATATTGACGGATACCGATTGAACGAAGTGCAGAGAATAAGATCCCAGGAGTCCCGGGTGATATAAATACTGCCAGCTCCACAATGCTATTATTATGAATTCATATTATTAATGTCGAGATTACAAAAAGAGCAGCACATCTTTCAAAAGTAAAACGATGGAACATAATGTGCTCTTTTGGTCTAAATATTTTGTCGCTCACCGCTGCACTAAACTCTCCAGTCATGAAAGTGACAGTGAAATCAGCCCTGTATTGTAAAGTGACATGTAAAGATACTCGTAGGTGATTGGCTGTGGAGGATTGAAACGTTTGTTAAAAAGCCGGAGCTTCACAGAAGATCACGTATAGACCTTAACTGCATTTACTACTTTAGATTTAGGACGACACTGATACTGAATGTAACCTCTGAAAACCAACTATATCTACACACTTGAATTATTACACAGTTATAGCATGTTCAAGCACCTTCAGAGTCAGCTGACGTTTACAGAGGAGCCTCCACACCGGGCTTCAGCTCCCACTGTGCTCTTATTGTTTCAAATGAACTTCCACCACGTCGCTTTGTTCGTGATTCGCAGCAACGTTCGAGCGCTGCGACAACAACGTTAGTTTGAAGGCTAACACGCAAGTTAGCATCACCCGGTTAACTCCATGGATTTTTCCATTAGCTTTTGGATCATTGCAGACGATACGTTTATTTTGGCAACATCATCTTCACAAGTTAACACCACTTTTATGATTTTTATGAAGATACAACTGCCAGAAGGGAAAAAAGCTTGCGAGAGACAAAGGTCACATGATATCAAACATCGCCACGACGAAGATTTCAACTTCTCCAAAGTGAAAGTCAGCAGCATCGATTTTCATCTTTGGCCTGATGACGTTTTATGTCCTTCACAAACTCTGCGGTCTAAAGCATCATGAAAACACTTTGAGACATTATTTCTACAGAAAGAACTCGTCGACGTCAGGACGCTGGAATCAGACGCACAAAGATTACAACTGTTTTCTGGGTTTTCTGTTGAAATCTATACGTCTTGAGCTCATCGCAAATCTGTCGACTCCTAAATGTAGACATGATCAGAGGTATGTTTGTTTACATCACGTTCACATCATCTGTTCTTAAAAATGCAACAAACCTTCCTGCGTCGCCCTCGGGGGGGCAAACTCCACCCGCCTGGCGCTCCGAGCAGGTCAAAACAAGCGCTCCATCATCCTAATGAAACCCGGTGTGGAAGCAGTAATTAGTAAAATTCTCAAGGTGAACCAAACACTTATTTACTTACTTATATTGTTATTATCTACTTAACTACTTGTATTCCAGTTACTATCATTACTTACAGTATTGACTGAAACCGTTCAATTCAAACACCACTGGTCACCACATAGAGACACAGAGATCATGGAGACATGTAGACATTCATTCATTGTGCCTCTGAAGCAGGAAACATCATCAACAGCGTCGTCATTCTGTATTTAGTGTTTCCATCATCTCATCCCGAGCACACGAAGCGGATCGATGACCGTCGATCGGTTTCCTTCTGTCGTCATTTGTCCTCTGCTGAAACTAGCTCCCAGCTCCGTCTTGCTTTTGTAAAATACTGAGTCGTAGCTTTGTGACGCTTTCGGCTCGTCCACCGAGTTCGGACACGATTCCAGCTGCACAGAAAGGTAACGTGTCACTTCTCCTTTCTTTTGATGGTCAGTTTTCTTTTGAATCTGTTTTCCTTCCTGTTCACGCTGGAGTCGCTCAGTCTCGTTTGGTTTAATTCTTCAACACCAGTGGTTTTTTGCTGCCTCGTAACATTCAGTGACATTTACAGAAACTCTCGTGAGGGTTCATCGCTTCCTTTGGAAATGTTGCTTCCTTCATTTCTTTACGGACATTTATCAACTGAAGGATATCACTGGACTCATGAAACCACATTGGTATGTTTATGGTCACATGGCTCACTACTGTTAAATCAAACATTTTAATATTTTGTAAATTGTTGAAGAGAAAAAAAATTGTCTTCCAAAGACACAAAGACACACTGGAAAAAAAAGTGATGCTAGCAAACACAGTTGATCTGAATCCTGGAATGAAAACATTTTTCAGATTGTGACTTATTACTCCAACGAACCTGAATCAAACCTTCTCAGGAATTTAAAACAGTTTAAATAAAGTTTTAGATACAGCACACTGTCTCCACTTAACAAAGCTTTTTCAAATCAGCCAGAAACTGTCAACTGTTATTTTCTTAAAACTAATAAAACTAATAATTTTTGCCTCTTTCCAAATTGAATCAACATGTTTCATCGTTTAAATTTTGTCCTGATGAAAGTGCATTAATCTGCCTCTTGTTATTTTATGAAACAACTACAATTGTCTTGTGTTTTTAAAAAGGCTCTTGAGCCGATTGTGTTGTTACACGTGAGACCCCCCCCCCTCGATACGTCATCCGGAGAGCTAGCATTACTTTTTACAGTGAAAACACGTTTCCAGTTACGTTTCCTGTCCACTTGGATTGTGTGTGTGTTCTTCTCAGACATGATTCTGTGTTGTTTCGCTCTTTGTGACCACATGTTACTCAATGTTGTGTTTTTACATATTTTCGCCGTCGCCGTCCTCGCATCAGGCCTCTGACAAATAGAATGAGAAATCAATGATACATAAAATCCTATATGACAGAGAAAACTCAACAAACGTGACTGACCCATGTTTCAGCTGCACACTTAAGTCTTGTTTATTGTAAAATTACCCTTTAACTGTGAATTGGACAGGCAGCATTAAGCTGTTTTAAGAGGTGCGGTGGAATTCTATTATTTTACTGTTAGAATTGGCAGTGTTGTCCCTGGTGGTCGTTTCAAACCTTTAAACCTTCACTCTTGATTTGCCCGGTCGCGTGTCTTGTCAAGGTTCTGGTGCTAATCCTGTTCGGATCCTTTAATGTAACGATATTTTTCCCAAATCTACACGCAAGTCATTCAAACACTGAAGTATGAATTGTGTTGAGTTTCAGTGACATCTTGTGGGTTAGCTCAGTTTCTGGGCTCGTACCTTCAACCTCTGGAACTGAATAAACTTCACTGTCTGCACACTTTTTATCCTCCGGCCGTCCTGAAGGCTTTTCTCTTCTGAATGTACAAACAACTGTGGAGAAGCTCGGCCATGCAGCAGTTTGCTGGACGCCTGCAGGAATATAACTCACAAAAAGCCAAACACACGTATTTCACTTCGACGCACGGTATCAGAACTGTTTTTTTATGAATCTAAAAACTTTGTAGGTGACTTAAATCTAAATCCTGCCCCTGTCTTTCAAAGCCATAATCTGGAAACACACATTTTCAACCCGCTGTTGCCCTCTTACACGTGTACTTAACATATATGGAGACTTACATGTGTGTGTCTTTTACTTTCTTCATCTGCGTGTGTGTGTGTGTGTATGTGTGTGTGTGTGTTGTTGTCGGTCCGTGCATCGGTTGTGAATGCAAAGGAGCACTTTATGGCATCTGTGTATTCAAGAGGGCAATAGTGCTTGCTGTGATTATTCTGTCGAGGTCGCATTCACTGTAACTGCAAACCGAGCAATGCACTGATCCACACATTCTACATGACCTGTCATTTCACAGACATTTTGATTGCTATAAATTATTTGTGCCTTTGCCTTCTGCAGTACATTTCTTTTCAATGTCATTTATTTTTTACTAAATGCTTTTTCTCGCTGTGGCTGTTGAAAAACACGGCTGTTGGTAATATCCTGGAGGGCGGCTGCGTTTACACGGATCCCAACTCTTCAGTCTGTGAGCGACGCTAACGGCTAAACACACCCTGGGTTCGTCCCTGTGCTGGGTTAGCATTTACAATTAGAATTAAAACGTGTAACGTGTGCACATCCAGCTCAACTTCACAAAAACATGAGCAGATGAAGAGAAGAGGCAGTCAATAAACATAAGTTTAATTCAAATCTTACAGCAAACAGAGCTCAAGTGTCATGATAGAGGTCCAGAGGAGAACAAATACAAATGGTAATTGGTTTTAACGAGGTTTTAGGTTCAGATTCGTTTTTAAGACAAATCAAACCTGTTATTACCACAACGGGAATCTTTTCAGTTCACGTCCAACGTTGTCTTCGTCACATTTGTGCATCAGATGGACGAAAAATACACTGAATAATCAGAAATTAAATAAAATCTAAAATGCTACAGCACCTCAGCATCCCTACGTGTTCGAAAGCTAGAGCTCCTGCTAGCTCCTGCTAGCTCCTGCTAACTCCTGCTCCGTTAGATGTGCAAAGCAAACATGTTAATATATAATATTCAACTCATTCATTTCATTAAAACCCCTGAAAATATCCAATAAACAAAGACATTAATGGATAAAAACTTATTTCATATCCTGCCTCGATGAACAGCATCAACTACATTACAATTACAAATAGTAATAGTGCCAAAAAAACTGCCAACTGTGTTAAAAACAAACTGCCTGACATTAAATAACAAAATGTTTCTAGTTTCAATCTTGAAAGAATAAATAATACAGATTTAGATAGGCTGTTTAAACCCCTGTTCACTGTTTGTGTGTGAATGCAGCCTTTCTGCTTCGGAAGCCTTGTTGGTGGATGAAACAGAGAAGCTGCTGAACACAAACGGATATTACTCACAGCTTCGTGTGAGCGGAACCAACAGCAGCTCGGCTTCAGTTCTGTGCTTCTTCAGTTGGGTTTTAAGGGAAGTTAACTTTACACTAGTGGCCTTCAGAGCTGTGCATCATTTCTCTCATTTCTCATTTCTGTTCTGTATTAGATCACATCTTTCTTTCAATGATATAATATGCAAATGTATTCTTACTTGATTTTTTTATTTTTTTGTCTTTTCAATTGCACCAGTTATTAATAAAGTATTGAATTGAAAATTGCGTGAGTGGACTTTGTATGAAGGTGAATAGAGGTGACACCATTTCAACTTTATCCTCAGAGATTTTCAAAAGGCTTTAAGCTAAATGGACGTTAGCTTCTGCTTCATGTCAGTTATATATATGAACAATATAATAATGATATAATAACCATAAAGCCGTCTCGACGTCATGGGTTTAGTGTGGGGATCTTTTGCCTTTTGCAAAGTAAGCATTGTAATTGCTCATTTACAGTTTGATACAACCTGCATTAGAAAAGCTTGAGAAATATCATAAAAGTTTTCATAAAGCCTGGATGTGAATAAATTAAATACATTCGTGCAAATAAATAACATACGCTGCTCATATACGTTAATAAGGTATATGAGGGAGATGAGGTCATGTGAAGAGTTCGGGTGTCCTACATATAAACAGGACATCCAGGCTGCCTGGTGCCTGGTGGGCAGTTTGTAGAATCTGTTATTTGTTGTTCTGCGTCTCTTGGTTGTGATTTTGCATGTGTTGTTATTGTGTGAGTCTGTAATCGCTCATGTGTCTTTGTGTTTGCAGTCGTTTGACGTCTCTTTCAGGTGCAGACGAAACAGAAGCTTTCAGGTTCTGAACGTCAGAGTTTAATTCACACTGGAAGTTCCTCAACTCACCTTTCAGTGTTTCCCTTCATTCTTTGAATCTCATATCCCATTAACCCGCTTGTGTTTCCAGAGCATGAATTTGTAAAACATACACATTTATTATATCTTGTCAATCAAGAGCATCAGCTCGTACTGAGAGGTAGAATCACGGCCCACAGAGAGAACACAGCCACATATCGTATGTACCAGTTATTCCATAACTCTGCTCAATTTCTTACTGGTAATAATCATGAGCTGAATGGGCGTCGACTCCCAGCGGGCAGCTGTTCCCAGGCCATCAGCAGGTTCCTCCTCTGCCTGAATGTGACCCCCCCCCTCACATTGTTCACGGATCCTCCCCACGGCTCGTGTGTCGCTCCAGAAGCTTCTCATTTACCTGCACCGCAAAACCTTCTCAACAGGAAAGACTCTGTAACCAGGTCGATTCTTCCCCAAGACAAATGAAAAACCTGTGTCGCTCGTCCACGTTAATAAAAACATGATTTTGTGTATTTTGGGTTTGATGCTGTGAAGTTCACAGGAGCAGGTCAAACTAGAGAGTGTGTCAATGCATAGAAATCACAGGATTACTCATTTCTTACTCTGCACTGTAACTTTTTAACATTTCTATCTAAGTTCATATCAATTGATATTTTCTGTAACTGATATTAAAAGATTTGCTGTGGTCACACTTCATGATTGGCCTTTGTTTCATGTGAAATGTTTTTCATAAGATGTTTTCCTCTTTAAATATAATAAAGATAATTCTGCTCCTGCTGCACCTAACAGTTTAGTAGAGTGTATTTGTGGATACTCAGTGTCTCCGTGCGGTTGTTGGTCAAACTGCCGCCCACAGAAGTGGAGTCTGTCTCTGACGAGGGATGTGAGAGATTTAGAGCCAGTGGTGAATGTGGAGCTTTGTGCTCTGCAGCCTCCCCCGACGACGGCGCTGGAGATCCATCCTGATGACGACATCGTGCAGGAACCAGAGCACGTTGGTAAAACTCCACACGCCCGCTTGACAAGAGGCTCGAACCTGAGACGTCTGCAAACGAGTTCCGGACTCAAGCACCGACGCCGGCTGAGGACGAGACACCGAAACAAGAGGAACGTCTTCTGTGTTTTTCTGGTGACAGCAGAGCTTCAGCTGGACCATGGCAGGTTCACAGAGAATCACACGGTCTCCACGCTGCTGTTTAATCATCTGGGTTCCTACTATTTTACTCCTCGTCTTCTTCATCCCAGGTCGGTCTGAACTCTTCTTCATTCATATCTGTCTCAGCTTCATAAAACACCTGTTGGGTCATATGGTTATAGAAGCTGTTTAAAAAGTGGAGGAGGTGGTTCTTTGAATGTCAGCAAGAGGTGAGCTCCCTCCACACGAGCAGCGTCTCGAATCAGCTGCTGGTTCCCAGTTCGTGTTGTGGTTCTCAGACGTCACTGGTCACGTTTGGCTCCTGGTTCTGAAGCTGACGGGCTCCTGCTGTCGGGGCCCCTCACTTCGTCTTCTTAAATCAGGAGCGAGAAATGTGTCGATGTGACGAATGAAATGTCCTGAAAGTGGAGTTTTACTTGTTCTACTGCAATGAGAGTTATATATTTCCCTACAATAAGAAACCTCCCAACACGGCAGGAATCAGGAACAAAGCTCCGATCACATTCTGAACAAATGAAGCTGCAGGCAAGTTGATTGTATTTGAATGTTGCTTCACTTCAGCAGGAGGATGGTCCCCGTCACTTCTACTTGCTCTGCACAGTCCTGGACACAAACACTTCAAAACAGTCAAAGTAATAAATGAATCACCTGTGAAATGGTTTTCGTCTCTGCAGCTTTCAGACACGGACAGGACGTCAGACACAGACGGGACGTCCTGGACTCCACAGGTACATTTATCACTGCTTAGTTTTTAGGTTTCAGCTCAGCTCCGCTCACAGACTCCACTGGGTTCGAATCCCAGATGTTTTAGCTTCATGTCAGGAGACGTGTCGTCCATCTTTATTTACATGATTCTGTCTGTATACAAAGAAACAAGTGAAGAAAAACCTGAAGATCAGTTTCTGTGTTGCTGCGTTTAGAGAAACTTCCAGAATATCTGTGATTAATAAAAGTCCACATGGTCTTAATATATGAGACTAAGCTTCACAGTGACTGGAGGTGGCTGCCCCCCAGGGACCAGTGGCTCCAGGTCTCTGACACTTTCCTGTGATTTTAGAACATCCTGCAATTATTGAGCCACATTTTTGCTGATGCTGCTAATTCCATAAAAGAGATCACATACGCTCCCATTGACTTTACTGTCTGCTTTTATTTCCCAGAAATCCCAGCAGAGCACATCGACCCCGCTGCCATCGACCTCACCCCCCTCGTCAATACTCTAATAAATTCAAGCCAATCGGGTACGTTGTCATAATATCATTCATGTGCAGATCAATTCTGAGCTGTAAATCGTTCATGTTCCACATGATGAATCCTCCGCGGAGTCAAACTGCAGGTTCACTGATGTCCGTCGCCGTCTGATGGAAGTAGAGAGATGAAGTGTTTGTGTGGAATCGTCCTGTCGACAAAACATCTGCAGGATTTTTCTTTTGGGTAAATGAGAGAAACAAAAAGATTCAACAATTCATGTTCTGTCAAATAAGATAAACTCAACAATATCAGAATCAGGTTGGTTTAGTTTTTTGTGATTCACGAGACCAAACAGACGTAGGATAACGAGGCAGCCATGATGTGTGGGGGGGGGGGGGTCAGAAGCAGGTTTATCTCCAACCTGGACCTCAGCCTCGAGGCTCAGACTCAAGTCCAGGAATGTGACGTGATCATTTCCGTTGATGCTGCTTCTAATCACCTCGGACATCTGCGTTTCTTTGTTATTCAACCGATTTCCATGAACCTTGGTGGAAGCATGTGGCTCAGAGAAGAAGTCTCTCAACTGTGCTTCAGATCAGAATCCAGCAGCTTTTATTCCACATTTTTAAACGTTTTAAAAATGAATAATTCATAAATCTTGATGAAACAGTCCGACATGTTTATGGGATGATATTTAGAGTGTGTGTGATCTGGTTTGGATCAAAATCCAAATCCAGGTTTTTATTCTAGTGAATCTAAAGGTGGTTTCATCGGTGGACGTGTGAGATCCACCGAGGGACATTTATCTTTCAGTTATCATCACGCTAATGTGACGTTTTCACTCAGATTTAACTGAACACTTCTGCTCAGTGACATTTTCCTGGACGTTGAAATGTGAAATCAAACCAAACCGATCAGTGATTTCCAGTCAGTGACGATCTGAGTGCTTCTCTGTGTCTCAGGCTCCCGTCAGCTCTTCTCCCTGCTCAGCGTGACGTCCTACAGCTCACTGGCTCTGCACAAGCTCACCCTGCTGCTGTACAACAGTAAATAAGCACTGACACCACAGCTCAGACTGTCAGACCCCCCTAACCCTAACCCATTTCACTGTGGGTCTCAATGTGTTCAGTATCTGGGATAAATCTGTAGCAAACATTACTTTGTCAGCAGTGCCATCTAACGGTGTGAGTGTGTAACTGCATGTAATCCCATGTTATTGAACATTATTGGCACTTTATTAAAAAGATCATTAATGTGTTGGTTTTTAAAATCCACAGGATTAACATGCACTCACGTGCACGTTACCACCGGAGAGAGCAGGTTTTAAATCAGGGTTTAAAATGATAAGATTGAAATTAAGTTATGAAGTGAATGGTTCAAATCAAACATATTAAATACGCAGAGTAAACACATGGTGATAAATTAAAGGAAATCAAACAGATTATGAA